>NC_068923.1:72027032-72327032 GCF_023091745.1 Budorcas taxicolor | reverse complement strand
TGCAGGTCAGGAAGCAACAGTTAGAACTGGACATGGAACAACAGACTGGTTCCAAATAGAAAAGGAGTACGTCAAGGCTGTATATTGTCACCCTGCTTATTTAACTTATATGCAGAGTACATCATGAGAAACGCTGGGCTGGATGAAACACAAGCTGGAATCAAGATTGCTGGGAGAAATATCAATAACCTCAGATATGCAGATGACACCACCCTTATGGCAGAAAGCGAGGAAGAACTGAAGAGCCTCTTGATGAAAATGAAAGAGAAGAGTGAAAAAGTTGGCTTAAAGCTCAACATTCAGAAAACTAAAATCATGGCACCTGGTCCCATCAATTCATGGGAAATAGATGGGGAAACAGTAGAAACAGTGAAAGACTTTATTTTGGGGGGAGCATCTGCAGTGCTCCAAAATCACTGCAGATGGTGACTGTAGCCATGAAATTAAAAGATGCTTACTCCTTGGAAGGAAAGTTATGACCAACCTAGACAGCATATTAAAAAGCAGAGACATTACTTTGCCAACAAATGTCCATCTTGTCAAGGCTATGGTTTTTCCAGTAGTCATGTATGGATGTGAGAGTTGTACTATAAAGAAAGCTGAATGCCAAAAAACTGATGCTTTTGAACTGTGGTGTCGGAGAAGACTCTTGAGAGTCCTTTGGACTGCAACGAGATCAAACCAGTCCATCCTAAAGGAGATCAGTCCTGAATGTTCATTGGAAGGACTGATGTTGAAGCTGAAATGCCAATACTTTGGCCACCTGATGCGAAGAGCTGATTCCTTTGAAAAGACTCTGATGCTGGGAAAGATTGAAGGCAGGAGGAGAAGGGGACGACAGAGGATGAGATGGTTGGATGGCATCACTGACTCACTGGACATGAGTTTGATTAAATTCTGGGAGTTGGTGATGGACAGGGAGGCCTGGCATGCTGTGGTCCATGGAGTCGCAAAGCGTCAGACACAACTCAGCAATTGAACTGAACTAAACTGAACCTTAATTACTTATGTGTCCTGACTCCAAATACAGTGACGTGGGGAGATAGGGCTTCAACCCATGATTCTTGGAAGAGAGACAGTTTGGGTCATGAATAGTGAATAACAGGTTCTATTGGGTGGGTTTTACCAAAGTCTACTGGCAGGGAAAGGACATCTTGGGAAATGGGCGATTTGTGGAAAGCAAGCAAAGCCAGGACTCAACCATAGGGCTTGAGGTTTTAAGAGAGAAGTCTGTTTTTAAGAGAGAGCGCTATTTCCCGCCCCCTTTGCTCCTAAATATGGAACTCTTTATGAGACCAGCTTACATGTCCTGGGATCCTGCTCTGGAGAATGATGGCTGCTCTGAGATGTGATGTAAATTCGGTGAACTGAACCCTGAAGTCTAAGGCAGAATACTATGGCAGACTGCACAAGACTTGAGTCCACTTGGGTGTTTCCTTAGTGAAGAGGGGGAGTCCACCATCCTGTGCGGTACTCGTGTGCAATAATGACCCCGAAGAATAGAAAGCAGGGGCTCCAGTGGCCTAACTGGTCCCTTGGAATTCAGAGGTATGGTTGGCTCTTGGGGAGTTCTTAGAGATTTTGCAGGGAATGAAGGAAAAGATATCAAGAAAGAGAGGCATAATTTCATTTTAATTAAAATTTTACCCCAAGCTGAAGAATGAGGACATAGAAGTCATGGGAGAACATAAAGGAAGTCCAGGGAAAATGCACCTATCTCTGCTCTGGGAGGCCAGTCAAGGCCCCTTTACTTGTAAGCATGGATGCATTTACAGATGGAGGGAGCGATGAGGGGAAGGACATTCCAACAGTCCAGGCTGAGGGAGCATAACATACCTGCATTACTAGAGATTGTGCATTGTGGTTGGCAGTGAGGTAGGGACTCACATTGGACAACTAGGCAACAGCCTCTTGCAAGAGTTTGGATCAGAATGCATAGAGATTTGGGTCATAAATGTTGCCATGCTAATGCTAAGTCACGTCAGTCATGTCCGACTCTGTGCGACCCTATGGACAGCAGCCCTCCAGGCTCCTCTGTCTACAGGATTCTCCAGGCAAGAATACTGGAGTGGGTTGCCATTTCCTTCTCCATAAATGTTGCCAGCATCATTAATATTTGTGTAGGTTCAAAGTAGCTTTAAAGAGGTAAAGAAAGAAGAAGGGATTTCTCCCACCCCCAAATCCCAAGCCCAGGAGGAAGTCAGTGATCTGGAAGTGGCACTAGGAGCAGGTTGGAAGCCATCTCAGCTCTGGAGCATTGTCTCTCTCTCTCTCTCTGTCTCACAGACACACACACACTCACACTCACACTCACATTCACACTCACATGCACACTCTCTCTCTCTCATTTTTTATTGAGCAATATGAAAGCAGACATTTGCTTATGAACCTTTACCCTTATTCTGCAAGGAGAAAAGATACTTTATTCATTGTGAAAAAATACTTTAACTTTTTTAAGTTATTAACTTTAATCTTTACATTTTATATTAAAGTTGAAAATAAATATGAGATTTTAAAAGGCACTCAGCCACATATAATGCACCTTTTTCCCCGTTTTGATATATTGATATGTATGATAGGAAAAATTATTTGATTTTCAAGAATAAGTAGATAGTTTTGAAAAGGCCAAATTATTCATTCATTAAAAATCATAATTACAATTATGTAGCAAAATTAATTTTCCATAAAATAGGTTTTTCTGTCTGGAAAATGGAAGTGAATTATTTTACAGACTCATGTAACTTAAGGCTACTTTTCATGCTCATAACTCATAATTAATATATGGTAGAATAATTTAGCCCAGAAATATCGCAAGAATTACCGAAATGTGGCACAGAGACCCGAAGTGAGCAAATGCTGTTGGAAAAATGGTACTGATTGACTTGCTCAACACAGGGTTGTCACAAACCTTCAATCTATAAAAAAACACAGTATCTGAAAAGCACAGTAAGGCAAAGTGCAATTAAACGAGGTATGTTGTCCCAGCCCGTATTCCCAGCCTGGATTTCCATTGAGAGTGGTGATCAACAATGCTGGTAATATTCCTTTGGAGGACATTTCCTTTTTTTTGTCCCTGTGTAAATTGATGTCTTTGGGTACTTCTTTTAATCCTCACAGCAAGTGTGACAGGTTATCCCTATTTTATATGTAAAGATGTCAAGTCTTAGAGTAGTTAGGTCCCACATTGCAAATATGTGATGAGTAGCTTACCTAGTCTCAGATCAATGGTGAGGTCAAACTTGTAGGTGTAGTGAAGTAATAGAAGATACAATCTGAGATGAATATAACTTTTAGATTCTGTTCTTCCACTTAACAGCTGAGTAAATTTTGTCGAATTATGTCACCTTTCTCATCTGTTTAATGGGAGTATTATATACAGCCTACTCTCATTATCTGCAGGTTCCAGATCCTTGAATTGAATCAATCATGGATGGAAAATACTCAGAGAAAAGTTCCAGAAGTTTCCAAGAAGCCAAACTTGAATTTACTATGGCAGCAACTATTTACATAGCATTTTCCTTATATTTACAGCTATTTATATAACATTTACATTGTCTTCAGTATTATAAGTAATCTAGAGATGATTTAAAGTATATGGAAGGATGTATAGCTTCCACACAAATGCTACACCATTTTATATAAGGGCCTTGAACATCTGAAGATTTTGTTTTTCTTGCTGGGAGGTCCTAGAATCAGTCCCCTGTGGATACCAAGGGATGACTGTACCTGCATCATAGGATTTTATGAGCTTTGCATTAGTGAAGTGCTGAGAAGAGGGTCTGGTCCAGAGAAGTACTGTGTAAGTGATGTAAGCATGACTTCATCCTCATCATCATCTTCATCATCCTTATTTTATAGTTGGGTTTTTTTCTTCCTGTCTTAAATCTTGCTTCAGCTTTGTTTCTTCTCCATTAGATTTATTCAGGTTTCGCATGGCCAGAGTAGTGAGTCCCTTTGTGTCTGTTTGTTTAGAAAATGAGATTGTTTCATAGGATTCAACATCCTTGATCAGAGTAAAACTTCCAGTTGAATAGGAATTGAGTATTTTAGATTTTAAAAAATAATAATTTAGACATTTGTGGCTAAATGCTCAGTCTCATTCCACAAAGGATTTGGGGTGACTGACTGATGGAAAACATGCAATATAAAATGATAGTATAAATTATAAAATTAGGTGAAAGAAAACTGGACAGGAAAATGGTAGAAGCATGCTAAACCAGAGCCCAAGATAGTTGCTTAAAAGCCCCACCCCTCTTGGGCTCTCTCCTCTGAACTCTTGGTTTTGGTGTTCTGAGGGCTCACAGTACCTTCCTATTTCTCTTTCCTTTCGTCCTTTTCCTCTTGGGACTTAACCTGCACATCTCCTCAGATAAACATACTGAATAGTTCTCATGAGACCTCTATTCTCAATTGGTATTGTATCTTTCTTTTTACCCAGAACTGCTCAGTTCACTTTCTGAAGAAGAAACAGGAAAGGGCAGAATGTTACTAACTCCTTCTTCTGGGGTGTTCAAATAATCACAACGTTGACAGCTTTTCATTTTATATGCTTTTCCAAAAATTCCTATTTAGAAAATCAAATATATGCTTATCATTATTTTACTAAAAAGTCGACTGAGTAAATGAATGCCATAGGATTAGAAAAAATAAAGTTTGCTGTGATTGGTGGATGACACTGTTATTCAATAGAGTGCTCTTAAAAACAGACTAAATGCTTTTGCAGTTTTCAATTTGTAAGAAAATGATTTCATTAGAGGGGAAGAGAGAGGTGAAAAACCATCAGTGGGAATGTTGGAGAATGCAGGCTCCTCATGAGACCAGCAGAAAAGACAAACTAAGTGTACGGATGCAGATTAGGCCTCAGAACATGAGGGTGTAAAAGGGATTTAATGGTGGGGTGGATTATAGAAATCCATGTAACAATGTTAAATAATTATAGTTCCAGCTGAGATCAAAGCAGTGCTGATTGAACGCCCTCAAGCTGTTAACACGAAATATCGTGAAGGGAAAAAACCCCTGCCTCAGAGATTGGTCAGCCTGGGCAAACAATGTCTGTGATCTATAGAAGTTCCAACTCTATTGAAGGCACCCGTTGTTGGGGGAGGAAAAATGGAGGAAGCCTGTGAGGGAATTTCTTCCTTTGGATCTTGATATTGAAACTGACTTTTACAGCTGTTTGTAATTGGGTTGAAATTGCTCAAAAAATACGTATATGATTAACCCTTTCATTTGGAGGCTGGAGAAAAGACTCAGGCATATTACAGATGTCAATTCTATAACTGACTTACCATTCTTGATTTTTCTCTTTGAGGAAAATGTCACTTTTTGCTACATATACCAGGATTGATATTGACTGTAGATGGGGTTACCAGAAAAAAGATTCTTTGTGGAAGACACATTTGTCTACAGAGGAGCAAATATGTCTTGACTATCAAGGGGGAAAAAAAAATGAGACAACATTCATCTGTGGATATCTTTTATTTCGTAATGTCTCCAAGACATTATAAAATGTAAAATTATGAAACAATTGAAAGTAGTTATCAAAAGGGACAACCAATTAAATTAACTGCAATCACAAGTGTGTTAGACTAATTTCATGTAGAATTATTTATATATTAACATCTATCTATTTATTATATGATAAAGAGAGAAGCATAGTTTTTACACCATATAGATAGATGCATCTTTTTCTACTTAAAAAAAATGAAATTGTTTATTATTTTAAGTCACTAAAAACACAAAGCCAGCAAGTGTTAAAACTAGATTTATGGAAATTACATTTCTGCATTTTATATTTCTCTTTAAAATATGTAGCTGACATATATGGTTGACTTGTACGGTTGCTACATAGCTGACATAAAAAGTTGAATGATGTAGCTGAAGAGCCAACTCTTTGCAAATGGTTTTCATGGTACTGTGGATATTGTGACTGGAATTTAACTTGGAGTAGATTAAAACAGAGATTTCAGTAAAGCACATGACATTTCTAACACAATTAGAATTGTAAGATTTGGAATGTTTGGAACGGAGGTATCTACTGCATTTTACATTTTGAAAGGCTTTTTGTTAGGAGATGAAATATTGATCCAGATATTTGATAATAAATATTTATACATCAGTTAACAAGTTGGTAATGACTTTTTGAGAGAAAATTGGTTTTGGGTAGACAAAATCTGAATTTTCTTAGTAGAGTAATTTAATACAATTTTTGCTCAGTCAGGTACCTTTGGCTCAACGTTTGGGTAAGGATGTTTCAAGAAAGAAGACTTTCTGCTGTATGACTCCTTCTATTGTAGGAGATAACCAATATTAGAGCTAATGCCTCATTAAATTGGTGTGATAAATGGTCTAACTTCATGGCTTTTCTTAGGTACAGGTTTTATGACGTTACATTTAATTTTTAATATTTTAATATGAATGCATTTTCCTTGCCAAACTAATTTCTATTTTTATAGGGATACAGATATGTTAGCTGTAATATCTTTTCTCATCAGTGAAAAACATCATTTCTCCTATGTAAAATATTATTTTAAAATCATATTCATGTGGTATTGGAGAGGATGATAAGAAATTATAGGAGTAAACTCTTAATGAGTATATATTGAATATTCTCAAAACTGTTTAAAACAATAATAAAAATATAAATTAAGACAATTTCTACAAGCTACCAGCTAATTATTAGTCAATTTTATGGTTTCCTACATGTTTTTATGTTTAGGATGTCAGTAATGTTCTAAAGTTGGTCTTATATATTTAACAACTGAATAATTTGGTTTATTTTATTTTATTTCTTTTCATTGTTCCTTTTCATTTACATGGACTCAAGCACTTTTTTTCATTATTATTTCCATAGTTTCTGCTTTACAGAGAAGGTTTAGAAAGTGCATAAAGAGTTCATTAACTGCCCAAGTTACCCATAGTGAAATGCTGTTACTATAGCTTGTAACTTTAATTTTTTTGGTTGTTTAAAGTAATATCATTTTACTCCATAGGTTATTACACAATTGAATAAATGCCAAATGAAATAATTTTTAAAAATTGCTTTATTTTCTTATTTTTGAGAAAATTCTCTTTTGGATTTAAGAATACAAAAGACGACATGGTTATTGATGAGTTTGTGCTTCGTTGCTTCATTCGTGTCCCACATTTTAGGAACCTGTGGACTGTATGTAGCCCCCCAGTCTCCTCTGCCCATGGGATTCTCCAGGCAAGAGTGGGTTGCCATACCCTTCTCCAGGGGCTCAACTCAGGAACTGAACATGTGTCTCCAAGTCTCCTGCATTGCAGGGAGATTCTTTACCTACTGAGCCACCTGGGAAGCCTGTTGAGTTCAGCATGAAACAAAAGATTTGGAATTATAATAGTATGGAAAAAGAAAATTCTAATATGTTTATTCATACACAATTGGGTCCAAATCCTGACTCAGTGTTTGATGAATGACCTTGGAAATTTTGCCTACTCTCTCTGAATTTTAGTTTCTTCACAGAAATGATACCTGCCTCATACATATGCTGTGAGAATAAACCAAGGTCAAGTGAAACTTTTTATTTCACCCTAGTCAGGCTGCAGGCATGGGTAGAGGAACTGTCCTGGAGACTCTCCAACAGCATTTACAATTAAACACAGATCATAGCAGAGTTTGGGTGGAGAACTCTGACTTTGGGCTTGGCAGTTCTTAAATATATTTGTCATCTCTAATACAAGTCTTTTTACCAAAGTGAAAGGATCTTGGAAAGAGAGTGATTTTAGCTGTTACTCTGTGTCTCTTCTCAGTTTTTCTACTAACAAGCTACTAACTAGCAAGTGGGGGTAATAATACTAACTAGCTTGCTACTAACTTGCTACTACTACTAATACTAATAGTAGCAAGTTAGTATCATTACTAATTAGTATTAGTAACTAACTAATTAGTATTAGTACACTAACAAGTTAGTATACTAACAAGTTAGTATTAGTAATAATACTAACTTGCTACTAACTAGCAAGTGGGGTAATAATAACTGCTCTTAAAGTATGTCTTAAATAAAAGGAGGCACAATTGACATATACCTGATACTCAGAAATTCTCAGTTATTGATGATTGTGGTAATTTTTGTTGCTTTCTTAGTCAAAGACTGCTGGTAGTAACTAACTAAAAAAAAAAGTTAAGCCCAGTGGTTTGCTAAGTATTTATTGAATGTCTGTATCTAATGGGAGTTCTGCCGAACCATGAGAATGGTTGTGGTCAACTAGAGAAAAGCAATCACTGACCTCATGGAGCTTTCATTGTACTATGAACTTTGCTTAAAATCCTTTTAATCAACATTAAGTATATCAAAGCATTTTTCAAACCGTGTTTATTTTAATGATGATAAAAGTAATACACCTAGTCTTTGAATGACTGTGTTAGTTTTATGGAAGGAAAAAACTTTTGACAAACATCTCAACCTCACTGTTTTAAAATTTTCTTACCTTTTTACCAACCTCGATACCTTCTTAGAGGAGAATCTCTCATTCCCTCATCTCCACTTCTGTTGCCACCATCACCCAGATCCCTTATCTCACTTTCCTTCTCTGGGTTCTCTTAGCATCCCTCACTGCTCCCTCTAGACCACAGCCTTATCTTTTTTTGGTTCAACAAACCATACTTTCCCAATGTGTAGGCCCCCTGGTTACACCACTCTCTCTACCATTCAGCCAGACAGTTTTTCTCTGTTGTCACTTGCTGATCTCAGGTTTCCCTTAGGATTCTTGCCAGCGTTACTCAACGTTTGCCTGCCATTGTCTAGCTTTCTCCTGCCGTGCCAAGTCGCTTCAGTCGTGTCTGACTCTGTGCGAACCCATGGACTGTAGCCCACCAGACTCTTCTGTCCATGGGATTCTCCAGACAAGGATACTGGAGTGGGTTGCCATGCTGCCTCCAGGGGATCTTCCTGACCCAGGAATCAAACCCATGTCTCTTGTCTTCCTGCATTGGCAGGCAAGTGCTTTGCCACTAGCACCCCTGGAAAGCCCTTTCATTCTAGAGCACATTCATTATCCCTAGCTCTTTCACTGTACTTGTGACCATTTAAACCACAGTTACTTCTGCCTGAGGGATCACCTCTTCCATCTCCTATGTCAGCCCTCATACACAACCACACTTTATTTTTCTTTGTTACCCAGAGTTGTTGCTGCATACTTAAAAATTCTCTTCTCTGTTTATAACGATCTATGCATTTTCTAGCAACCTCATTGTGCAGCCCACGTAGCTCCTGGCTTCCTTTCATGTGTGTGTGTGTGTGTGTGTGTGTGTGTGAGTGTGAGTGTGTGTGTTAGTTGCTCAGTTGTGTCTGACTCTTTGCAACCACGTGGTCTGTAACTCGGCTGCTTCTCTGTACATGGAATTCTCCAGGCGAGAATACTGGAGTGGGTTCCTGTTCCCTCCTCCAAGGGATTTTCCTGTCCTAGCGATCAAACTCGGGTCTCCCGCATTGCAGGCAGATTGTTCACTGAGCCACGCGAGGGAAGCCCTTATCCCTAGCATTAGTCTCAACCCCGAATCTAATTTTTTTCAACAGTATAGTTATCAGCATCTTAAAAGGCTTGACCTCCGTGATTCTGGCACATCATTGCCTCATTGTGAGGATGAAGAATAGACATTCTCTATTAATGCTACTTATATCATCAGGGAAAAATAGCTTAGATGTATTAAGTGAGCATTTATTACATATGAGACACTGTGTCAGACACTTAATAGCCAACAAACATCTCAAACAATCCACTCAACATCTAAGGACCCAAGAAAATCATATAACTCTGTTAGCACTATTGCAAATTTTGAGTTATTACTGGTTATTATTTTATTTCCTGAAAACCTTCTATGTAAACCCCCACAGTAGTTGTTCTAAAACTCTCCACTCTTAGAATCATTAATCCTCTTTCCTCTCTACATTCCTCTCAGCTCCTCTCCTGAAAACAGAGTAGTTATTTTTTATGTCAGGGATTCCTTCTTGAAGACCTTTCAAAATTCAGAGCTCTCATTTGTCTCATGGCACAGAAAGGGGATGTGAGGAGAAGCTCCTCAGAGCGCACAAATCTAGAAACCTTGTAGCTTAGAGGTATTACAACTGCTTTGATCAGGAAGCCATGTCATCACATTTTTTTTTCCTATTATCTTTGCCCAGTTATATAATAAGTTTTGCCAACTTCAAGGTGAATCTGCTTTAATGCTGCTTTTAATTTTTCTCAGTGAGATCTCTAATTTTCAGAGTGCTCACTTTTAAATTAATTGCTGCTTGTGATTAAAAGGAAAAATGACCTCACTATTAATTTGAAGATTTCCCATAAGGAACTTCTTTTCTTGTTTCACATCTCCTCATCCTTTCTTATCCTTCCCCTATCTCTCAATTCCCTACCTTCCCCACCGTTTTTATCACCAAGTATCCCATTTTCCTTCTGTCTTCAATTTTTATCTCGCTTGTTTCTTTTCTACCTGCCATATCTCCCCAGCTCACATATTCATTCCTGTATGCATGTGGTCAACAAATATTTCTTGAGCACACATAGAGTGGAGGGTTCTGAAGTCAGACTGACTTCTAAGGATTGACTTTTTCATATCCATGCTCTGAGAACTTGAGCAAACCCCTTAACCCATGCCTGTTTTTTCATCTTTAAAATAGGAATAATAGCAATGGTAGCAATAATAAGAAGAATAGCCAAAGTTTGTTTTTAACTTACTACATCTCGGTAAGTTGTAAACACATTACCTGTATTAAGTCATCTAGACAAATAAAGCATGGTGGTGTTGATACTGTTAACCCCATATTTTACCTATGGGGTTATATATTTTCATAATTTGCTTGATGTCACAAAGCTACCTAGTTTATCTGATGAGTAAATGAGTTCATTTATGTAAAGTGCTTAGCAAAGTGCCTGGTACAGAATAAATGCTTGAAGATATTTAGCTATTATAATTATGACGGACTTCCCTGGCGGCTCAGATGATAAAGCGTCTGTCTACAATGCGGGAGACCTGGGTTCGATCCCTGGGTCGGGAAGATCCGCTGGAGAAGGAAATGGCAATCCACTCCAGAGCTATTGCCTGGAAAATCCCATGGACAGAGGAGCCTGATAGGTTACAGTCCATGGGGTCGCAAAGAGTCGGACACGACTGAGCGACTTCACTTTCATTATGATGTTCATTATAAATATTCCCATTACTACCAAGGAAGTACTTAATTAATGTTAGCTATTGTTATTATAATGATAAGTAAGGCACCATGCTAGGTGCCCTGGTATAAGATAAGTCAACTAGGATGGCTATCCTCAAGAAACTTACAATATGTCAAAGAACTGTAAAAGTTTGTAATTTTCTCTTTTTTAAAATTTCCTTTTTTCTCCCGCTTCTCTGCTGCCTGCCATCACAACCCCCAACTCGTCTTCTATCTCTGTCTTCTCTGAGAGAAGTGGGACTTAAAAACATAGACTCAAGAGCTAGGAGGAAGACCTGCTTCACGTCTTGACTTCTGCTCTCTAGCTGAATGACTTTTGACAAGTGAATTCGCTTTGCCATGCCTCAGTATCTTCTTCAATAGAGTGGGCCAATAATATGGCTACCTCATAGGGTCATTGAGAATATTACCTGACATGTACACTTAAAGATGGAGATGGCAATGGGAACCCACTCCAGTACTCTTGCCAGGAAGGTCCCATGGACAGAGAAGCCTGGTAGGCTGCAGTCCACCGGATCGCTAGGAGTCAGACACGACTGAGCGACTTCACTTTCACTTTTCACTTTCATGCATTGGAGCAGAAAATGGCAACCCACTCCAGTATTCTTGCCTGGAGAATCCCAGGGACGGGAGAGCCTGGTGGGCTGCTGTCTATGGGGTCACACTGAGTCGGACAAGACTGAAGCGACTTAGCAGCAGCAGCAGCACACTTAAAGAAAATAGTACATGGGTGTGGTAAACGCAGTGGAAGTGGAAGCTAATTTTCCTCTGTTTTTACTCATTTAATTGCAAAAATACATGTGAAGTTGTAAATATATACTTGATTACTGTGAATTAATTATATTGATTGTTTGTGTTCCCTGTTCTTAATTTTAATGTGTTTCATGTTTAGTATTTTACATTGTTTACTTTTAAAAATTCAGTCAGTTCAGTAGCTCAGTTGTGTCTGACTCTTTGTGACCCCATGGACTGAGACACGCTAGGCTTCCCTGTCCAACACCAACTTTCGGAGCTTGCTCAAACTCATGTCCATTGAGTCAGTGATGCCATCCAACAATCTCATCCTCTGTCATCCCCTTCTCCTGCCTTCAGTCTTTGCCAGCATCAGGGTCTTTTCCAGTGAGCCAGTTCTTTGCATCAGGTGGCCAAAGAATTAGTTTCAGCTTCAGTATCAGTCCTTCCAATGAATATTCAGGACTGATTTCCTTTAGGATTAACTGGGTTGATCTCCTTGCAGTCCAAGGGACTCTCAAGAGTCTTCTCCGACACCACAGTTCAAAAGCATCATTTTTTTGGCACTCAGCTTTCCTTATAGTCCAACTCTCACATATATACATGACTACTGGAAAAACCATAGCTTTGACTAGATGGACCTTTGTTGGCAAAGTAATGTCTCTGCTTCTTAATATGCTGTCTGAGTTGGTCATAGCTTTTCTTCCAAGGAGCAAGCATCTTTTAATTTCATGGCTGCAGTCAACATCTGCAGTGATTTTGGAGCCCCCCAAAATAAACTCTTACTGTTTCCATGGTTTTGTCATCCATATGCCATGAAATGGGACCATAAGTCATGATCTTAGTTTTTTGAATGTTGAGTTTTAAGCCAACTTTTTCACTCTCCTTTTTCATTTTCATCAAGAGGCTCTTTAGTGCTTCTTTGCTTTCTGCCATAACGGTGGTGTCATCTGCGTATCTGAGGTTATTGATATTTCTCCCGGCAATCTTGATTCCAGCTTGTGCTTCATCCAGCCCGGCATTTTGCATGATTTACTCTGCATATAAGTTAAATAAGCAGGGTGACAATATAAAGCCTTGGCGTACTCCTTTCCCAGTTTGGAACCAGTCTGTTGTTCTGTGTACGGTCCTAACTCTTGCTTCCTAACTCTTGCTTCCTGACCTGCATGCAGATTTCTCAGGAGGCAGATCAGGTGGTCTGGTATTCCCATCTCTTTCAGAATTTTCCACAGTTTATTGTGATCCACACAGTCAAAGGCTTTGGCATAGTCAATAAAGCAGAAATAGATGTTTTTATGGAACCCTCTTGCTTTTTTGATGATCCAATGGATGTTGGCAAAGTACTAAACTAAAATTATTTTAAGTTCTCTTATTATTAGTAATGTTTCCTCTGAACAATGATTCACATTTTTAAAAATTTATTACTTCTATGCTACGAGGTATAACTTTTTGTTTATTTGGTTACATTTTTTCTATATTTGAAATCTTTCTCCCACAAGCCCCAGTAGAAACAGTTTCTGATCATCCATTTAACCTTGATAGATCCATCAGTATCATTCTGCTGGTGATTTTCTCCCGTGGGTTAGCACATTCTCTTGTTTAGAGCATTCTATCTTCAAACATATTTTCCTTGGCAAACTGTATATGCTAAATACCAGCTTCAGACAGAATTGGGCAGAGTGATGCATTTGTGTGTACATGGTTTGTATACATTTTTTGAGAGCTTACCAGTCCTAGGACCACAAAGAAGAATAAGATATGCCATTTTTAGCATGAACTGTTCACTGTCTGGACAGACGAGAAGCAGAAACATATCTTATTTGGATGTATCATGGTTGGCACTATTTCAAGAGTATAATCAAAATCCAAAGGAAGAACCAAGAAGAATTTAATCAGTCTTTTCACGTCTAACGAGATATCACATTTGGGCAGAATCTTTGTGAACAAGGGTTTGGTTTACTCAGCTAATGGGTTGTCAAGTCTGAACATAAGAATGTAGGTTATGGCTGGCTAAGCTTATATGTTTCTCGTAAAAAATTGGGATGAGGGTGAGGCGTAGGGGCAGGACTGCATGCAGAACCCTTTCCATATTCCCCAAAGAGAAACTTGCTCATGGAGGCCTCTTTTTAAGTTCTGCACTATCAGCTATTCTCCACTGATTCCTTGGGATTTTGGTTCTGACAGGAGCAGAAGCTCTGCTTAATTATAGCTCTTTTCAGAACTATCACTAAATTCTAATGCACCTGCATAGTCTCTTTATCATAAAAATAGTTTGGATTTAATTGCCAGGGTTTGACCTTCTCTGGGAATCATTTGGGTTATTCCTCAAGGCCCAATTTTCTAGGCGAGTGTTTCACAAAATGTGGTGAGTGGAGTACTTGAGCATCACCACAGATATACCAAATAAAGTCCATAAAATTTTTATGCACAATGATCTTTGAGAACCTGTATGCATGCGTGCATGCTAAGTTGCTTCAGTCATGTCCGACTTTGCGGCCATAAGTATGGACCATATGCATCTTCTCTGTCCGTGAATTCTCCAGGCAAGAATACTGAAGTGGGTTGTCATGCCCTCCTCCAGGGAATCTTCCTGGTCCAAGGACTGAACCTACATCTCTTACAGCTCCTGCATCAGCAGGCAGATTCTTTACCTCTAAGGCCACCTTGGAAGCCCTAAGAACCTGTATAGGCACCTGCAAAATAAATTGGAAACCAATGAACTTTAATGACCTTTCATTTACTTTGGTAAAATATTTGAGAAAAAAATTGACTTTTAGACAGTACCCCAATATGCTTTTAAAGAATCAGTCTAATTTATTTTAGAGTGTTCAACATAAGCAGATATATAATTTTTAGTATTTGCTTGGAACTACAAAGTTAAAACACAAAAGCTACTAGGAAATCTGAAATAAATACATTATTAATTTACAAAAAAGATCTTCATGACCAAGATAATCACGATGGTTTGATCACTCACCTAGAGCCAGACATCCTGGAATGTGAAGTCAAGTGGGCCTTAGAAAGCATCACTATGAACAAAGCTAGTGGAAGTGATGGAATTCCAGTTGAGCTATTTCAAATCCTGAAAGATGATGCTGTGAAAGTGCTGCACTCAATATGCCAGCAAATTTGGAAAACTCAGCAATGGCCACAGGACTGGAAAAGGTCAGTTTTCATTCCGATCTCAAAGAAAGGCAATGCCAAAGGATGCTCAAACTACCACACAATTGCACTCATCTCACATGCTAGTAAAGTAATGCTCAAAATTCTCCAAGCCAGGCTTCAGCAATACATGAACCGTGAACTTCCTGATGTTCAAGCTGGTTTTAGAAAAGGCAGAGGAACCAGAGATCAAATTGCCAACATCCGCTGGATCATGGAAAAAGCAAGAGAGTTCCAGAAAAACATCTCTTTCTGCTTTATTGACTATACCAAAGCCTTTGACTGTGTGGATCACAATAAACTGTGGAAAATTCTTCAAGAGATGGGAATACCAGACCACCTGACCTGCCTCTTGAGAAACCCATATGCAGGTCAGGAAGCAACAGTTAGAACTGGACATGGAACAACAGACTGGTTCCAAATAGGAAAAGGAGTACGTCAAGTCTGTTTATTGTCACCCTGCTTATTTAACTTCTATGCAGAGTACATCATGAGAAATGCTGGACTGGAAGAAGCACAGGCTGGAATCAAGATTGCCAGGAGAAATATCAATAACCTCAGATATGCAGATGACACTACCCTTAAGGCAGAAAGTGAAGAGGAACTAAAAAGCCTCTTGATGAAAGTGAAAGAGGAGAGTGAAAAAGTTGGCTTAAACCTCAACGTTCAGAAAACGAAGACCATGGCATCCAGTCCCATCCCTTCATGGGAAATAGATGGGGAAACAGTGGAAACAGTGACAGAATTTATATTTGGGCTCCAAAATCACTGCAGATGGTGAGTGCAGCCATGAAATTAAAAGACGCTTACTCCTTAGAAGAAAAGTTATGACCAACCTAGATAGCATATTCAAAAGCAGAGACATTACTTTGCCAACAAAGGTCCGTCTAGTCAAGGTTATGGTTTTTCCTGTGGTCATGTATGGATGTGAGAGTTGGACTGTGAAGAAAGCTGAGCGCTGAAGAATTGATGCTTTTGAACTGTGGTGTTGGAGAAGACTCCTGAGAGTCCCTTGGATTGCAAGGAGATCCAACCAGTCCATTCTGAAGGAGATCATCCCTGGGATTTCTTTGGAAGGAATGATGCTAAAGCTGAAACTCCAGTACTTGGCCACCTCATGCGAAGAGTTGACTCATTGGAAAAGACTCTGATGCTGGGAGGGATTGGGGGCAGGAGGAGAAGGGGACGACAGAGGATGAGATGGCTGGATGGCATCACTGACTCCATGGACGTGAGTCTTAGTGAACTTCGGGAGTTAGTGATGGACAGGCAGGCCTGGCGTGCTGCGATTTGTGGGGTCGCAAAGAGTCAGACATGACTGAGCAACTGAACTGAACTGAAGTAAATATCCCTGATGCTTTACTTAGCTAACATTTTATTTTCAGGCAACATCACAGAATATATGTCATTGAATCATTAGTAATTAGAGTTGATTAAATTCTATAACTGGAGAACAACTTAAGTATTAAAAAACAAACAAACAACAACAACCTGACATCTGACTTTGAAACTCATCTTTTGTTTCACAGTTCTGTTCTCACTGGAATATGCCTTTCCTTTCCTACCCTAAACTGACCCATCTTGAAAAATCTAACTCAGAATCTTCTATGATCTTTTGCTGTCCTGGGGGTGGGGTGTCTGGGCCCTGTAGCAACAGTAGTTCATACAATTTGTTTTGTAACGCATCAAACATTGTTTTGTGACATTTATCTCTTATTCTTGCAAACAGATGTTTAAATCTTGTTTTAGACGTTGTACATGTGTATGTCTTGTCTCTCTAGCTAGCTGACTAACTCTTTATATCTCCAGTGGAGCCCAGCACAGTCTCAAACACAATAGAGTCTCAGTAAATATTGAATGATTTGAGATGTATGCAGTTTCAGTGGGTTAAAGAGGACATAAAAGAATCAGCTATACTACAGTTTACTTAAATACAGCTGCTAACAAGGTTAAAGTCCACTCAGGAATGCTATTGTATCAACTTTTACGCCTAGATAGAACTCCTATAGGATAACGGAGTTAAAGGAATACACACTCACTTCCAAAAGTAATTTTTGAAATTTCTCCCTCACTTCCAAAACCTTCAGAAATATAGGATCTCAAACTTGGAAAAATTACCTTGCATAATTATTTATTCACTTATTATCTATGAATATATATGCAATTGTGTTAACACAAATGGATATAGATATACATGTGCTTATAGATATACACACGTGTACACATATACACACATGTGCAAGCAAATACACTAGGTTTTAATGTTAAGGAGAGAATCTAATCGACTTTATTCTTCCGTTTTGCAGCTTAGATTGGAAAAGTTCCAAAAGCACTTACAGGGCTCTGCTACCTTAAACAGGCTACCGTGCCATATGGCAGTTTTACTGTGGTGGTTTAGTTATAATTGATTTATATTAGATTATGATGATATACTCGGTAGTCCATTAACAAAGTGGCTAAGCTGAGTTCTTGACTACTGGATATGCCTGTATAAAATTTCCAAGATTTTTATTTCTAATTTTCAGTTCCAGTCTTTGTTACTGTCTCTCTTTGATGCTGTGCTCTTTGTATCTAAAATTCATCTGCCTTGGGAAAATGTTTTATAAGGGACATGCATTATGAATCACGTTGCTTCAAGTTCACAAAAGCTATGATGTTGATACTCTTCATTTTCAGTCACGCATTCAGTAATAGTTGCTAGTTACTCATGTTGAAAATGGTCAGGAAATATGTAAATTCATTGTGAACTAAGTAACTTAATAAGAACTAACACTTTTAAGAAAACAGTACCATACCAACATTTTAAACTGAGATGCTAATGAGAAACAAGATTAGATTTGTGATTTTCCTCCTTTTTTTTTTAGTTTTCCTATCCTTTTTTTATCTCTTCATAATGTCATTGATAAGTTAAAAAAAATGACCAAGAATCTACTAGCACAGATCTCATAACCTCTTAATTATTAAAAAATAATTAGTAAGAATTCTATGGAGAATTTACATAATTTATCTTCTTATAATCTAATTTATAGTAAATCATCAACTATTAACTATTGGCAAATATGAAGTTACCTAATAATTTGCAAACCTAATAGGCACATATTTAAAAGCAAAGGAATTAAAACTTAAATGACTAGTTAGAGATGGTCATGTTGGGGAGTACAGCTTTAAAAGCATTCATCTTAAATGAATACTTTTCTGAATTCAAGCGAAACAGCTTTAGCTTTTCTTTTCCATTTTTTTGGTCACAGTTTCCCCACCCTATTGCCCTGAGGAAAAGCCCACTCCTGAGTTTGTGAGACCTCTAAGAAACATCTCATTCCGTGATTCAGTAGTCTGTACCAGTTCAGTCAAAATAAAAGAACGTCCATATAAGCAAATAAAATGTGGATTTAATGCAAAGTTCCTGATTTATTGAAAAACATTGGCTAAAAGTACTTCATTTCTTTTACTGCTGCAATAAAATGGTTTTACAGTTAGTAACATATAACTTCCAGGAGTGACAAATTTGGTACTTAAAAAATATTTAGGTTAAAAAAAAGCCCTGTCACTTCTACTAAGTCATTTTTAGAGCATGATCATTTTAATTCTTCCCTCTCTCTAATTTTATAACCAGGAGACAACCTTTCCAAGGAAAATCCCCTAACCTCCTGTAAAGAACCCTTCTGCTTCTCATTGTTATGATTCTCGATGAATGATTAGTGAGGTTAGAATTGACCTGGAAATTAACCAACACTTTGGTGCTTTTGCTTGGTGCTCTGTGCACATAATAAATAAACACCATCATTTTAAAAGAGCTTAAATGTACAAATTTAACTTAAAATCTTTGATTGTTAGTAGAGATCAAGTATTTCAGCTACTTAGTGCTTATAATTTGCTGAGGAAATACTGTGCCCACTCACAATGCTACAGTCAAGGAAAATTTGCAGGTGCCAAAGATTTAAGCTGAGGAAGAAACTGGCCTGAATTAAAGATAATTTTGGAGATATGTAGTTAAAATTTTCAATGTGACTTTGAGAAACATTTTTAACATTATGTCTGTAAGTCATTAGTGAATCATGTTCCACACGAATAAGCAAACAGAATTTTTCAGCCACTGTTAACTTTAACAGCAGAATTTTTACATTTTGCTTATTGATTTAGAGAAATATGTGTTATGTTGCATATTTCAATTTCCATATTTAATTTTGGAATTCATTTACAAAGCAGGCGTTTCCAAGTCAGAGCCTTGAATGGACAAGTTAAGAAACTGGTGTTCAAAATGAGGTATGCATTATAAATCTGTTTATAAAACAGGTAGCCAGACCTATACCATCAGAATTTCATAAAGTAGCTTTGAGGATTTTGATGTTTTTTGAAAAGTCTTTATAAGATTTTGATGTGTGCCTAGGAGTTAGAGGTATTTGTCAAATGTGGATGAGGCCATGTTGACTATTTTGTAGGACAGATGTGACTTGCTCTTAAAATGGTTTTCCTCAGAGCCATTGATCTCCTGCCTGTCCTCTCCCACACTTCTCTAGAGGAGGCCTTCTCTCATAGCACTTACTGTTCTTTGTTCTTTAAGTTAGTGTTTTAGGCAGTTTCCTCTCTTCCTCTAACTGACTGGAGACTCTGGAATGGGAGCCTTGTCTGCCTTGCTTCCCATATTATCACTAGTGATTAGTGTAGGGTTTGGCCCACAATAGATAATTGATCAATATTTATTGAATGAAGGTAGAATTTAATTTACTGCTCTAATTCATTAAAATGGGCCTTTTAAAATGAGCATGCTCAAATAGTGATTTGAATGAAGAGTGAGGTGGAGTGAGAGTGAGGCAGGGAGATTTAGGGAGTTTGGGGAGATGGTCATTAGGAACACTATGACTTTCAAGTGTGAGTCCCCCTTCCAGCACCAGGCATTTTTGTATTTAGTCTTGAAATATTCCAGAAGTCAGTTAAAAACTGAAGACTGTGCAAATATGTGCCAGATTTCCACGTGGTCTTTATTTGTTCTTATAGCTATGCAGTTATATTTCTACTCTACATGGAAAAGTTGAAAAAAAATATTTGTAATAAAAACATAATTCAGTGACAATGATAAAAATGTTCTTTGATAAAGTGTATGTTCAGCTGGTAGTGGATTTTTGGTAAATTTTTCAAGAATTTGGGAAATTGGTTAATTTGCATTTAAGAGTGAAATAAAATGAAGTAATTCAGTCAGCTGATTTATTTCTGATAACCATCATCTGGGCAGAGAGTCATATGGTTACCAAATTAAATAGTATCGTGTGAGTAGGATAAGCAAAATTCTTTTAAGAAAGAATACCCAAGGATTTTCTGAAACTTTCTCCTAGGACATGGCTATTAGTGATCATCTTGAAAAGCATAGTGTAGCAATGGTTTGATTATATTAGGTACCAGCTCCTCCCTTCTACCCAAGTGGAAACTTAGGTCTAAATAATTTACATGCCTATCTCAAGGTAATATAACAATTTAATGGCAGATCCGGGCTAGAAATTGGGTCTGTAACTTACTGTAAAATCTTTCCATTACAACACTACTCTTAAAATTTTTCTACATCTGGACCATACAGGAATAAGGGTTATAGACATCTCTTCTTTCCTTAATGCACAATGCACTTACCTCAGTGATAAGAATTGTTTAATTTTGGTTCCAGAGGAAATGAAGTATTTCAAGAATTAGAACATGGAACTCTGATCCAAATTTGCAAAGCAACAATGAGTCATTTGACATAATGTCCTAATTAGGTCTCTTCCATTTAAATGCTATTGAACATGGGAATTGAAGTTAGCACACGTCAGTTCAAGTGTCAGCACCCAGCTGCTCTACTGCCTGGCAGTGTGGTGCTGGATAATTGCTTTAGCTTCTCTGGTATAATGTTTCTTCATTTATAACATCAAATATCTGTTAAAACTGATGTGAAGATTAAATGATAATTTATGTTGAACTGCCTGTGTAAATTGTACTTTAAAAATATTATGCGGGTGTTTTTAAATGTGAGTTTCTATGTATCTAGTTTAGTTTATAAGAATGGAATGCGTCAAAAGAACTTAATGTCCTATATTCTACCCATGACCTGATGACATTCTACCCATACCTGTAGATGTCAGAGTTAAGATAGCTAAAATAACGTACCTCTAATGATCCTGACCCCTAATGGGAATTACCTGGGCATGTTGGGATCAGGGTTTGTCACCTACTCTTGTAATTTGAGATTTCTTGATGATACAGCCAATTTGGGCTTCCCGGGTGGCTCAGTGGGTAAAGAATCCACATGCAATGCAGGCAACGTCAGTTAGATCCCTGGATTGGGAAGATCCCCTGGAGAAGGAAATGACAACCCATTCCAGTATTCTTGCCTGGAAAATCCCATGGAGGGAGGAGCCTGGTGGGCCACAGTCTTCAGGGTCACAGAGTCAGACAAAACTAAGCAACTGAGCACAACAACAGTAGACAATTTATGCTATCATAAAATTTGAGGTAAATAGCAGTCTTAGAATTGGAAGGCACCTAACAGACTGATGACTGGATTCCCAAGCCCAAATCCCATGGATATTAATTCTATGATGTAGAAAGGGGCCTGGGAATCTACATTGTTAATAGTCACTTCCTCCTCGTGTTGGCTCAGGTGATTCTACTGACCACCTGTTTGGGTGTGAGAAGCATGGAAGTGATAGTCACTTAGTCGTGTCCGACTCTTTTCGACCCCTGGACTGTAGCCTGCCAGGTTCCTCTGTCCATAGAACTCTCCAGGCAAGAATACTGGAGTGAGTTACCATTCCCTTCTCCAGGGGATCTTCCCAACCCAGGGATCAAACCCAGGCCTCCTATATTGGAGGCAGATTCTTTACCATCTGAGCCACCAGGGAAGCCCTGCACCTTCTTCAAATTCCTGATTGGGTTATTTAATTATCCTCCTCTTCCCTCTGACCCAGGTTTTTCTGAAGCCCTACTAGAGTTCATCAACAGTTTTGATGCTTGAAACATTTTACTGTGAATAATGAAGGACCCAAAGATAATGTATGCATCCTTTTTTTTTTTTTCCCCTCTTTTGGTGGATCTAGATAATCTTGCAATAAGAAAACTGTGAAAATTGTCTTTGAGAAAAAGTATGTTTTCCATTTTCATGTTGTTCTCAGAGACCATAAAATTTTGTATCCTGTTCTTTGCTGACATGATAATGATGGGTTTTTTTATTTTCTTTCTTACTCTGGGGCTAATTTGACACTGAATCAATTTTAAGATACCCAGGTTGGTGTTAAAATTCAAATTGATATGTAGAAACTTGTGTCATTGTAAGAAAACTGACAAAAAACATGGACAAGTGTTTCACCCTGTATTACTTACTTTTTACTGTCTTTCAGAACTAGAGAAGATGGATATTTATGTATTTTTAAAAAGTTGTATTAATTTTTTTCCAATAGGTCCTGCTTTTTTGAGACTATAAAACCATTTTTAATCCAAGTATTAAAAATATAGATATTACCCCCTCTGGATTCCCAGTTTCAGTGCCTAATACATAGAGGGGCATGGCCAAAAATGTCTTGTTTCTTCTAAACCATTTAAATAATATGGTAATATCTATAATTGGCAACTTAGTTAAATCTGCAGAATCCCTGTACAGCAGCACTTAGATTGATGAGTGATTGAAGAACTGGGAGAAGGTATGTATAACCAGGGCCAAGTATCTGGGGATTCTGCCTGACACACAGACCCAGCCCTGAATGGACGTGTGAAGCTTGGAAGCTGCAGTACAGACCTGAACAGCAAGGATAGTCCATTTATATCCCTTGACAGGGCAAAGGCTGGTAGAATCCAGGGTAAGACAGAAGGGCCAAGAGGAAACTAGAGCAGAGCTGGTAGCTATTTTACTGTTTTCAGGTCCCGCTGGTCATTGGTTTGGGAACTGAGTCTGCAGTCCTTACTTGCAGAGAGGAAAGCAGGGTTCTGGAGTAAGCCATGCTGTCCGCATTGAAATGAATAAGAGACACTCCCAACATTGTCCAGTATATATGTCTAGAGACAGAAAAGTGATAAGAGCTTAATTAAAAAAAAAATGTATATATATATATATATATATATATATAAAATAATTCAAGAAATGTGGTATAAAATAATGGTCAAAATATATACCAGTTTTTTAGAAATTTATATTATTGCAGTTAATTTCTGCAGTTTCTACTATACTGCAAAGTAAATCAGATCTATCATCTATCTATCTATGATTTCTCATATTCTTTTCCATTATAGTTTATCACAGATACTGAATATCTCTCCCTGTGCTATACAGTAGGACCTTATTAATCCATTCTGGTTTGTTTTTTTTTTTCCAATTTTTATTTTATATTTGGAGTATAATTGATTAACAATACTGTGTTAGTTTCAGGTGTACTGCAGAGTGATTCAGTGTACTTATACATGTGTCTATCCTTTTTCAGATTCTTTTCCCATGTAAAATTGATGCTAACGAACTTACTTACAAAACAGAAACAGACTTACAGACTTAGAAAACAAACTTATGGTTACCAAAGGGGAAAAGTTTTGGGGAGGGACAAATTGGAGTTTGGGAGTGATATATATATACTACTATATTTAAAATAGATAACTAACAAGGACCTACCGTATAGCACAGGGAACTCTGCTTACTATTCTGTAACAACCTAACTGGGAAAATATTTATAATTTTAATGGTAAAAACATAGATGTTACTCCCTCTGGAGTCCCAATTCTGTGCCTCATACATAGAAAGTAGTGGCCAAAAATGTGTTCTCTATTTAAATAATGTGGTAATGTCTATAACTTGTTTTAAGACAAATGCAGTGTAGTTCAGGCCTGCAGTACAAGTGAAATATCTAAGGCTAGCATTCTTGAAGCTCAGAGCTTTAGAATCAGTCCTAATAAACAAAGAGGAACTTGTTAGAAGAACTTGTTGCATTTCTCTTTTTGCAGTTCATTGGCTCCATTGTTAAAAGAGTGTTTCACAGTAATGGAAATAAAAGCCATTAGAAGCTTATTTGTGTGGGATAATCTGTAACACTGCCTTTCTATAATCTGAAGATGTGTAGCAAAACATATTTACAAAAATCTTGACTGCATGCTTGGTGGGATTCTTTTAGGAGCAACAGCTAGTACTTTGCCAGTCCTGTACATTTTTCTACGCATCAGATATCATGATTATATAACTCTCATTGTGTTTCAAAGCTGTTTTTATTACATTGCCTAAGTCAAGGTACTGCCCAGTTGGTGAGTTGCTTGAACTCCCCATTGAGCATCAAACAGTGGGTAGGTAATGCGAGCTGCAAGCTCAGTTATTACCGTGATAATCTTTTGAGAGTGGATGATTATGGTAGTACATTGTTTTCTTGTCCGTGGCTTCTCTCATAGGTCGTTGGACTCAGGTAAATTTTAAATTCTGTTTCATGGTTTGCAGGGGAGCAAGGAGCAACCATATATCTTGTGCCTAGCTCTCTGAACTGCATGTGTTTGAAAGCAAAGAGCAATACTTACCAGGGAGCACTGATACCTTATCTAATTTGACACTTCTTTCTTCCTTTCAGAATCTTTTCATCTTTCTGTGCCTATGTTTATGCATGTATCTTCAACTTACACGGCAGGCAGTTAAATTACACAACTCTGTACCTACTAATATAAACAATATAAACAACCATATCTAAACAATCTCAGGTATTGCACCAGGATCGCTGTAGATCACAGGTTGTGTGTTACCAGCGTAAAAGTAAGTTATGTATGATATAGTTTCTATTCTTATTTTTTATTTGAACTCTTAATATCAGCTAAACTTATTTTCCTCTAATCAGGTATTTATTGAGTTCATACAATGGAATCTAAAAGATTGGAATGTAAAATTAATACGCAAAAAACATTATACTTTCAAAAGTTGAAAAGATTCCTTTGCAGGGAGAAGAAATAGTTTCATATGTAATAACTGCAAGCAATACATGTTGCCTAAATTAATGGAGGATGACACTATAGGATTATTTTCCCCAAACTCCAGAAAATATGTGGAAGCAAAGTGATAGTAAAAGAAGCTCGGTATGGGCTGGAAAAATGTGTTATATCACATTTTTAGTGTAAGAAGAATAATTTTAAACACAAGCTGCATTGTTTCCTTTAAGTTTCATGGTTTGTTCAGCCACTATTAGTGGCATATTCAGTCTGCCATAACAAAATACCTTCGACTGGGTGGCTTAAACAACAGAAATTTATTTCCTCACCATTATACGGGATGTGAGTGCCAGCCTTATCAGGTTCTGGTGAGGACTCTCCTGGCATACAGACAGCCATCTTCTCATTGTGTGCTCACATAGCCTTTTCTCAGGGTGAGTGGAGAGAGAGGGCACTCTGCTCTCTCAGCCTGTTCTTGTAAGGACACATCTCACTGGGTCAGAGCCCCGCTCTTAAGACCGCATTTATAATGGGTTCCATAAAGACATTGTCTGCAAATAAGGTCACATTGGGAGTTAAGACTTCAACACATCAATTTTGGAAAGTCAAGTCAGTCCATAGCAGTCAGTAGTGAATTTGCTGAGAATGGCATCCATGTTATAAGAATGTATCTTAAGTAGGTAAGTAAGCACCCAGCTGATGCTCAGATAAGAACCACATGGCAGGCCCTCTACGGGGTTCAACTCTATTTAGAATAGAGTGTCAATTTGGAATGCAGTTACGAAAGCATAAACTAGCTTAAGTGTAAAACAACATCAACAACAACTTCTTAGTGCAAATGATGGGAATGCGGCTGCAAATCCCAATTTGGATCTGGCTTCCAAGTAAATATTCTGCAGTTGAGTGGATGAGCAGTCAAATATTACATATGTGCTCTGAAAAAAATCCATACTCTCTGAGAAGGTGCAGATTCTGTTAGATCAAACAGTTTAGTTTGATTTTTGGATTGTCTTGTGTTTTTCTCTATTTGATTTGCCAGTTATGGCAAGAAGTATATTTTCACCTCCTGTTATTATGAATATGAATTTGTCCACTTTTCTCTATTAATTCACTAAATTTTTGCTTATGTGTTTTGATGCTATGCTATTAAGTACATACAAGCCATTGTCACCTCCTTTGAGTGAATACCAAGCTGTGTGATTGCCATCCAATGGGAAAAATATGTTTAGTTTTATAAGAAACTACCAAATCATCTTTCAAAGTGACTGTACTATTTATATTCGCACTAGCAGTGAATGAGAGTTCCTGATATTCCATGTTCTTGCCAACAACTCATGTTGTTCTAGACTTTGGCCATCTTACTAGGTATGCAGTGGCATCTCATTGTTTTCATTTACACTTGCCTGGTGATGTAGAATGTGGAACATCTTGCCATGTGCTTATTTGCCATCTGTATATCTTCTTTGTTGACATACCTGTTAAGATTGACATACCTGTTTTTTAAAAAAAAGGCCCATTTTTGATTGGGTAGTTTTGTTTCTTGTTTAATTTTAGGAGGTTTTTTGATCCTTTGTCAGTTATATCTTTTGCAGATATGTTCTCCCAGTCTGTGGCTTGGCATTTCCTTTCCTTGACATTATCTTTTGCAGAGAAGACATTTTTAATTTTAATTATTCCTTTACCTTTATTACTTTTTTTATTTCAGATGTGCCTACTTAATGTACTATGTAGGCAGGTTTTTTAAAATTGTTAACTCAGAGTCTTTGTCCATTCACTGGGTATTTCTTCTGTTTGCATTTATCATGGTTATATATCTACTTCTTTGTATTTCTACCATATAATTTTGTATCTTATAAATTATTTGATTCTTTTTTTACCCTCTTTTACAAACTTTTCTTTCAGCCTTTAAAAAAATCTTCTTTCTTTACTCACTTGGAAGATATATATTCTTATTTCTGTTTTTTTAAATTTCCTTTATGTATTTATATTAATATTTCAATAGCAACAAAGTCTATCATTAAGCAACATCTATATCCTTCTGATGAATAATTCTAAGACTATAAAATAATTTAATCCCAGTATACTTTCTTGTTTTATGTGATCTTATTTCCTCATATTTTAGAAATTTACTATTATTATAAATGAAATATTTATATAGATGTATTCTGCTTATTTACCTGGGTTCTTTGTCTCTATTGCCTTTTGCATCTGACTCTTTTAATTTCTTATTCCTGAAAGAACTTTGTGTTTCCTTCTGCAATATTCTCCAAGCAGTGAACCCTTAGCATCTTAAAGCCTAGAAAGATCTTTATTTGGCTTTTAATACTGAATAATAAACTAGCTATATTAAAATTTATGTTGACAGTTAATTTCTCAAAAAATTTAAAGAGATTATTCTGTTATTTTCTGGCTTCATTTCTTGCCGTTGGAAAGATTAATTGTCATATTAATTGTCATTCCTTTGTAGGATATCTATCTTTTCTCTTTGATTACTTTTAATAAATCTTTTTTTTTTACTTTGAGGTTCTGTAGTTTCACATGATCTGCTTGGGGGTGGCTTTTAAAAAAAAATATGTGTTTTCCAAATATGATGATTCATTTCATTTATCAATTCCAGAGAAAATGTTAGCCATTATGTTTTCAAATATTTATTTTCCTCCAGCCTCACTATTCTCTTTTCCTGGAACTTGCTAGAGATATAACTATTAATTCTTCCCTCCATATATTTTACTACAGAGATTAAATTCTCCCCTGAGGATTTTTTTTTTAATTTAAATGTATTCATGTCTAGAAGTTAAATTTTTCTTCAAATCTGACTACTGCTTTAATAGTGATTTATTTTAATAGCATGGAATTTTTGATTACTCCCTTTATATCATGAATTATTTTAAATATATCATCTTTTTTTTTTTTGCCTTTATCTACTAGTTTCAAATCAGTTTCCTCAAGTGTAAAAGGAGGTAATTGTACCCACTCACTAAGTTTCCATGGCATTAAATGAATGAATACATGGAATGTCCTTGGAACAGTGCCTGGCAAACAGTAATTCTTCAATAGATGTTGACTGTCATTATTATCACCCAAAGTTTCTAGGGGCCCAATTCTGATAAATCTATGTCTTTAATCATTTATTTTCTAATTTGGGGTTGTGGAAAAGGACTTCATCTGTGCAAATCCTATGTGTTTTGGGAATATGTTTTACCAGAACAGTTTTTATATTTGCTTCTGTCAGCTGCCTTATGAAATATTACCAGCCTGGGCTATTTTTGGTCCCAATTTATCAGAGGTTGGGTTCTCAGAGTAAAGAGTAAATTCTAGCCCTAAACCCTGATGAAGGTGTATAGATATGTCAGTGCTGACACACCCTAGAAAATACATGTCTTTTTACCACCTAAAACCCAGGTAAGACAGAGAAGTTTTCCAAGTAACTTGATATGTTGGTATGTTTAGTTCATAGAGATACCTGAGTTCATGAAATGTGCTCAGTTAATTGTTAACCACATTTGGCCACAAATGCCCAGGGTGACAGAATATATTGCCCAGGAGCCTGCCTACAGGCAGTTGGTGACTTCACAGAGGTGACTGTTTTATTTTGTTTTATGTTTTGAGACTAAGAATGAAAAATCAGATGTACATTTTAACAAAGTTCCCATGATAGGCACCTTGCGATGGAGTATAGGCCTGAACAGTATAAGTTATGAGACTAAATCAATAATCTTGGCAAAGCATGATGAGATCTCGAAATAAAGCAAGTGAAGCAGAGATTGAGGAGATGGGAGACCAAGTAGAGGATTTAAAGAAGAGACCCCTTAGGACTCTGTTAAAGATTTTGAGAGCTTTAAGTTTTCCCTGATGGCTTGGGGGTAAAAAATCCACCTGCAGTGCAGGAGATGTGGGAGTAAGGGTGCAATCCTGGGTTGGGAAGATCCCCTGGAGGAAGAAATGGCAACCCACTCCAGTATTCTTGCCTGTAAAATCCTATGAACAGAGCATCCTGACAGTCCACAGTCCATAAGGTTACAAAGTGTCCAATAAACTGAGCGTGATGAGGGTTGGGGGGAGTGGTGGGGAGTAGATAAGAATACTGAGTTAAAAAATGTGGACTATCCAAACAAAAGAACCATGTAGGACTGACATTTGGGGAAGGGTCAGAGTAAAAGGATCTAGCCAAAGAAACTTGAGAAGGAACTGTCAGAAAGATAGGAGGAAAACAGAGGAAGTGATTTCAGCTTATTTCATAAAAATTTAAGGTATTACTGATACATTATGACTTATACTTATCATCTGTTTGACTAAATGTGGCCTGATTTATATACCAGAGCAAGTTCAGGAACACAGAACTCCATCACCTGAGCTTTGGATGATTCACATGAAAGGCTGACCAGGAATGAGAAAATGGAGGCATCCTTTTAAAAGCTTTTCAGAAATGGATCTTTCTGATTGTCATTCTTTCCTTCTGCCTGACTCATAATCCTACTTTCAGCATTGAGAAGGCGATAATCTCCTAAGAAGTCACTTGAACCTTATGGAATGGGCTCCACACCTCACTAAGCACCTTACCGATGTCTAGTCCTAATATCTGAGTGTTGCTCGTTGAGATAGGATGCATAACTTTTCTGAATGTACGTATTTTAAATGACTGATCTTTGAACTTGTAAAGTGTTCTTGAAAGAGGCTGCCTTATTTGTATATGGTATGTGTATTTTAATTAATCTGTTTAACAAGAGTCTATAGTTTTTCTTTTTCTCCCAGAACTTGAGAGAGTTAAATGTTTTTGCTCTTGGAAAACTTCCTGATACTTGTTCTTGAGAGCCATCCTTCTAAGATGTTTGGTTATATTTTGAGAAGCAGAGGCATGTCCTGGCCTGTTTGAGCCACTATAACAAAATAGCACAGACTGCAAGGCTTGTAGGGAGAAGGCCATGGCACCCCACTCCAGTACTCCTGCCTGGAAAATCCCATGGACGGAGGAGCCTGGTAGGCTGCAGCCCATGGGGTCGCGAAGAGTGGGACACGACTGAGTGACTTCACTTTGACTTCTCACTTTCATGCATTAGGGAAGGAAATGGCACCCCACTCCAGTGTTCTTGCCTGGAGAATCTCAGAGACGGGGGAGCCTGGTGAGTTGCCGTCTACGGGGTCGCACAGAGTCGGACACAACTGAAGTGATTTAGCAGCAGCAGCAGCAGCTAGGCTTATAAGCAATAGAACTTGTTGCTCACAGTTCTGGAGGCTGTAAATCCGAGATCAGGCTGCCAGCACTGTCCTCTGGAAGAGGGCCTTCTTTATGATTACAGACTTCTTGTATCCTCACAAGTGAGGTCTGTGGGACCTCTTTTGTAAATGCACCAATCCCATTCATTAAGTCTCTACCCTCATGACCTAATCATCTCCCAAATGCCCAATACCACCACTTTTGGAGAGGGGAATGTCATCATATGAATTTTGGAGAAGCATAAACATTCAGGGGCTTCACAGCTAGCTCTGGTGGTAAAGAACACACCTGCCATTTCAGGAAACTTAGGAGATGCAGGTTCAATCCTTAGAATATCAGGAAGATCAATCAGGAAGAACCCCTGGAAGAGGACATGGCAACCCACTCCAGTATTCTTGCCTGGAGAATCCCATGGACAGAGGAGTCTGGTGGACTACAGTCTATAGGGTCACAAAGAGTTGAACATCACTGAAGCAACTTAGCATGCATAAACATTCAGACTGGAGCAAGGGGGAAATGTATAAGTTTTTTAAACTCAAATAAGGATCCTTTGCTAGCAACTCGAAACTGCACAGGAAATAACATTATTGAAATTTACATCCTACGAAGAATAATTTTGGAACTGAATTGAGTGGATGCATCAGTTCAGTTCAGTTCAGTCGCTCAGTCATGTCTGACTCTTTGCGACCCCATGAATCGCAGCACGCCAGGCCTCCCTGTCCATCACCAACTCCCGGAGTTCACTCAAACTCACATCCATCGAGTTGGTGATGCCATCCAGCCATCTCATCCTCGGTCGTCCCCTTCTCCTCCTGCCCCCAATCCCTCCCAGCATGAAAGTCTTTTCCAATGGATGCATAGCAGTGTAGAAAAAATTCGGATTCAAGGATACTGACAAAAAACAAATCTCACAAGGGACTGATGTGTACATCAAGATGCAAGTTCATTTATTTGCAGAATTTGTCAAAGGGACCAGAGATTCATGTTAGACATTCTATCGTATTTTTCTCCTGTCAGGAAGCTGTATGGGAATCCAAACTATCAGAAGGATGTATGGGAAGCTGTGATCAAACTTAGAGCTCTAGGTACTTAATGCTAATACTTAATTGTACTAGATTTTGAAAGTCTGCATTGTCCATCTTCATAATTATGAGATAAGTGCACATCTGATGAAGAACTCATGATGGCTTGTCAGGTACCTTTCCTCTTGTTTCCTTTTGTTTCCATAGATGATTAATTCACTTTCTAAGTGGATTATTTTTTATTTATATTCAGTGTATTATATTGTACATTTAATTGTTTATATAATGTCTTTGTATTAGAATGCCAGCTCCATGGTTCTTTAGAAGAGGGATCAGAAAATGTTTTCTGTGAGGGGCTAAATAGTAAATGTAAACTCTGCTGTTGTGTAAAAGCAACCATAGAGCACTTGTAAATGAATGGATATGATTGTATTTTATAAAACTTTATTACAAAAGTAGATGGTGGGCTAGATTTTACCAACCCCTGCTCTAGAGCAGTATCTGAGACTTAGTAGGGAATTTTTAAAAATTTACAATGTCTGGAACAAATGAAATGAGTCAAGGTGATATAATCAAGGTTTCAGCATTGACTGTATCTGTCCAGGTATTATTTCCTATCTAGCACTTAAGTGATTGATCCATGTACATTTTCTCATTTATTATGTCAGTCCTTTTTATAAAGTCTGTCAGTTTTGGCTGCAAGTGAACAAGATCCCCAGATAACATTGACTTATATAAGAAAGAAGGTTATCTTTCTTAATGTATATGGAATTTAGTGTAAGCAGCCTATGATTTGTTGGCAGCTTTGACAGCTCTAGAATTATAAGGCATTCAGATTCATTCTATTTTGTTGTTCCAACATCTTCAACCATACATTTTCACTTCAAGGGCCAAAACGGCTGCTCACACCCAGTCATCACATCTGACTCCATCCATCAAGAGAAAGAAAGGATGACATATATAGTTCTTCCTCTCTCAATATAGAGGTCTCCTGAAATTGCACATACATTTTCTCCATCATCTAAGTTTAGAACTTACCTCATATGACCTACCAAAGAGGTTGGATAATGTTGCTTTTATTTTAGGCAACCACATGAAGGCAATGGCAACCCACTCCAGTACGCTTGCCTGGAAAATCCTATGGTCGGAGGAGCCTGGTAGGCTGCAGTCCATGGGGTCACTAAGAGTTGGACAGGACTGAGTGACTTCACTTTCATTTTTCACTGTCATGCACTGGAGAAGGAAATGGCAACCCACTCTAGTGTTCTTGCCTGGAGAATCCCAGGGATGGGGGAACTGGTGGGGTGCCATCTCTGGGGTCGCACAGAGTTGGACATGACTGAAGTGACTTAGCAGCAGCAGCAGCAGTAGCAGCAGCACATACCCTATTTAAAATCAGAAATGCCGGTGTTAGAAAGATGGGCAGGGGCAAATAAGGGGAGTTAATGAATAGTTTCTGCCACAGGTGGAACATCATTATGCCCATTTTTCCAGAAAGGAAACACAGGCTTAGAGATGTTAAGTAACTTGCCCTCAGTAAAGAATTAGAGGAGTGCAGGTTGTGTGTAAACAGGGCAGGTCTCTGGAAAGTTATAAGAAGCTGTCCCATGTTCGAAGCCATTCTCTCTCTTAAGGGAGACTTGACCTTTTCTGGTCCATAATGAATTGTTATTTTGAACTTTATTCTCCATTGAAAGAAATTAATTTTCTTCCATTTCAAGTGAGTGCTTTAATATCAGTCTAGTGTTACCTTAACTGCCTGCAATATTGCGTAAGTTGCCTGAATTGAAATGTTTAGTTTTGATGTAATTGCTCACTGAAGTGCATTATGATGGTAAATTTCTAAAAGACACTGTAAACACCATAGTAGATAGAATAGTGGTACCCAGATCATGATTGAGGTGCCTTAGGGCCAGAGTTACAGCTGTGCCACAGCACAGTCTTATTTAATCACCTTGCCAAAGATTCTGTGGTGAATATTCTCTGTTTAGAAGAGATCCACTAAATAACCGGGCAATTAGGTGATATAACTATATGATGAATTATAGGAGAATCTTGTATTTCAAGAATTGTCTCTTTGCACTTAACTATAGTCATCAGAAATTCAAAGTGCTCCATCAGATACTTAAGCTTATGTTTTCAGCATAAACCAAGCATCTGAAGATTTTTGTAAAGGAGACTAACAACCCGTTGTCTCTTCTGGTTTTTGTGTAGCTCCTAAAAGTAGAATATTAAAGGACCTTCTAGTGAGTTCAAAAGTTAGAAAGATGGGCAGGGGCAAATAAGGGGAGTTAATGAATAGTTTTTTAGTTTGGATTCATTTATACTTTTATTGAAGTGATGTTATCATTTATGTAGCAATTTCTTGCAAAAATTTACCACTTTATTATTAAAAATGCTCTATGGAGTTACTGCTACGCAAACATCAATAGAGAACCACTAAAATATCTGTAATCTAGAATAATTTTTTTTCTTTGTTGGGTTACCAGATTGCAGCTGTAATTGCCTGAAATTTCAAAGATGTAACTATGCTTACATACATTTTGCCTGTTATATAATATACTTAGTTATCAATCTGTAATTTAGGCAAGTGATATTGAGCTAATTCTGAAAATAGAATCCAATTTTTGTTATAGAATTTCATTTTAATAGTTCTAAAATGAGCCATTTGAAGGCAGGCATGCTTTCTTACCTGTGTTTAAATCCTGAGAATTGAGTACAGAGCCGGACCCATAGACGTGGAAGTAGAAATAGTATTTGTGTGAGAAAATTAAATTAAAAAGAAAATTCCCCATCTAGTAGAAGATGATCTATACAAAATACATTTCTTAAGATTACTTATTAAAAACATTTCTTAATATATAACTGACTAAAGCTAAGGATTAGAAACACAGTATTTTTTACCTTTATCCAAAATCTTAACATGGAAATAAAATGATATATCTGAAAAGTCATTTGTTTATATAAAATATATATAAATCCTTAGATAGCTATTCTTGGATATTGTGAAAATGTCTTGTGTTTATAGATTTTTTTAAATTCCTCTGTCATCAACCAGTCTTACATGCTTTTACATTTTTCTGGTATGTAGATTTAATTGGAGGTAGCCTGCATTTTGAAATCCCAAGGACCATTTTCACCAAAGAACTGTTTCATTCTGATTAAGCTGCATTGCATTTTATTCTTGCTCAAGGAGTATCCTGCCCTCAGTCCTGTTTCCTTTCACCTCTTGGTCAAAGAACTGCATCATTTCATAGTGAGATGAGTACAGTAAAAAGCATAATAATAATAATAACAATAATAATAATAATAAATGTTAATCAAAAACTGCATGTGTCTTTCTGATTGTGCCAGTGTTGTGGTATTCAATTATGCAATTTTCATTGGCATATTAATCATCTTTTCAACAAACAAGCCGGCGTTAATTAAAGCAAACCATGGATAAAGACATGTTGCCGGATCATCATTCCGTTTATCACAGTGCACAGGCTGGCCGTTAAGTAAATTCCGGACTGTGAGATGAATTTCAATGTTGGCTTCATCTTTTTTTGTTGTTGTTGTTAGAGTTTGAATGCAACTCATCTAACAATAATAACAACAAACTTCAGACTTCACAAGAGAAAGATGAATTTGTTTGTAATTAATGGTGAAGAAAGAAAGATAGAATAGCTGTATGCTTCGTAGGTGGAATTAGGCTATTTACAACCAAACAATTTTTGAAGATTTTCCATTTTTTCCTCTTAACTCAAAGTACCGAAATGACAGGGTTGAATAGAGAATTTATTTCCTCTGCCTGCCTTGCAAAAAATATTGTTTGGTAAAATGAGTTAGTAGTTGCAGTTTATATGCAAAACTCAATCTTTTGCAAAAAAGATATAGTGATGGTAGTATTTCAGCATGTTGAACTTAAATCTTTGAATTAAACTAAAATAAAATATTTTTTGTAAATGCAACACAAGCCATCACACTTGCCGTATTTCAGTCTCAATTGCAAAGTTCTTCAAATCTTCTCAATCCTCCTTTATAAGTAATAATTGTATCCCTAGTCTTTCAAAACCTACATATACCAACAATATTCATTATAAAAGGGATAAATCAACTTAACAAAGTGTGTTCAAACAAGGAAAACCAAATATATTTGCTATTTTACTGTATGCTTGTAAGCTCCACATTAAACAATAAAGCATAATTCATCTTAAAACCTAGACTCCACAAACATATCCATGTTTGCTCTTTTTAAAAATATAAAATTTCAACAAGCTAATTAGCTATAAGTCAGTTACATATGCTTAGTTGATATATGTGTTAAAAACCTTAAGGATTTTGATACTTTATACAGACACCCCACTACAGATAATTTCTGCCCCAAATCCCAGATTATCTCTAGTACTGCAAAAAATGGTCTTATCAAAATATGTGAAACTAGAAAAATATTCTTTTACACAAAGTAGTATTTGTTTTCACACTTGTTTCACCTTTTAATGAAGAAGAATAATACATATTTCTTCTTGGAAAAATTATATGTAAGAGAAAGTGACCAGTAAAGTATAACAAAGGTAAGAAATATTTCACGACCATCAGAGTAAAGAAATATTGTGAGATTTTTACTTTTTGCTTATAACTGTCTTCAGCTCAAAGCAATAATTATAGTTTTTCAAAAGAATTCCCAAGTAGTAAATATAATAGTACACATACAATTCTTAGCCAATGATAAGCTCTCATTTGACAGTACTTGACTCTTGAGAGTCCCCTGGACTACAAGGAGAGCCAACAAGTCCATCCTAAAGGAGATCAGTCCTGGGTATTCATTGGAAGGACTGATGTTGAAGCTGAAACTCCAATATTGTGGCCACCTGATGCGAAGAGCTGACTCCTTGGAAAAGACCCTGATGCTGGGAAAGATTGAAGGCGGGAGGAGAAGGGGATGACAGAGGATGAGATGGTTGGATGGCATCACCGACTCAATGGACATGAGTTTGGGTAAACTCCAGGAGCTGGTGATGGACAGGGAGGCCTGGTGTGCTGCAGTCTATGGGATTGCAAAGACTCAGACATGACTGAGTGACTGAACTAAACTGAACTGATTAGCAGAGATTAGATTTAGGTGGGAAGCTTCTATTCTGAAATTAAATAGTTATGAGAATTTTTATAATTTTCAAATGCAACTTATATTTATGACACTGCAGGATAAAATATAATATACAAATATATAGCAATTAATGGCCTGTGTTTCTTGACTTCCTACTTTTAAATTCCAGTCCCCTATAATGAAAAGGACATCTTTTTTGGGTGTTAGTTCTAAAAGGTCTTGTAGGTCTTCATAGAACCGTTCAACTTCAGTTTCTTCAGCGTTACTGGTTGGGGCATAGACTTGGATTACTGTGATATTGAATGGTTTGCCTTGGAGATGAACAGAGATCATTCTGTCATTTTTGAGATTGCATCCAAGTACTGCATTTCGGACTCTTTTGTTGACCATGATGGCTACTCCATTTCTTCTGAGGGATTCTTGCCCACAGTAGTAGATATAATGGTCATCTGAGTTAAATTCACCTATTCCAGTCCATTTTAGTTCGCTGATTCCTAGAATGTTGACGTTTACTCTTGCCATCTCTTGTTTGACCACTTCCAATTTGCCTTGATTCATGGACCTGATATTCCAGGTTCCTATGCAATATTGCTCTTTATAGCATCGGACCTTGCTTCTATCACCGGTCACATTTGGCCTTGGAATGCGGAATAAAGCAGGGCAAAGACTAATAGAGATTTGCCAAGAAAATGCACTGGTCATAGAAAACACCCTCTTCCAACAACACAAGAGAAGACTCTACACATGGACATTACCAGATGGTCAACACCAAAATCAGATTGATTATATTCTTTGCAGCCAAAGATGGAGAAGCTCTATACAGTCAACAAAACCAAGACCGGGAGCTGACTGTGGCTCAGATCATGAACTCCTTATTACCAAATTCAGACTTAAATTGAAGTAAGTAGGGAAAACCACTAGGCCATTCAGGTATGACCTAAATCAAATCCCTTATGATTATACAGTGGAAGTGAGAAATAGATTTAAGGGCCTAGATCTGATAGATAGAGTGCCTGATGAACTATGGAATGAGGTTCGTGACATTGTATAGGAGACAGGGATCAAGACCATCCCCATGGAAAAGAAACGCAAAACAGCAAAATGGCTGTCTGGGGAGGCCTTACAAATAGCTGTGAAAGGAAGAAAAGTGAAAAACATAGGAGAAAAGGAAAGATATAAGCATCTGAATGCAGAGTTCCAAAGTATAGCAAGAAGAGATAAGAAAGCCTTCTTCCGCGATCAATGCAAAGAAATAGAGGAAAAGAATAGAATAGGAAAGACTATAGAGATCTCTTCAAGAAAATTAGAGATACCAAGGGGACATTTCATGCAAAGATGGGCTCGATAAAGGACAGAAATGGTATGGACCTAACAGAAGGAGAAGATATTAAGAAGAGGTGGCAAGAATACACAGAAAAACTGTACAAAAAAGGTCTTCACAACCAAGATAATCACGATGGTGTGATCACTCATCCAGAGCCAGACTTCCTGGAATGTGAAGTTAAGTGGGCCTTAGAAAGCATCACTACGAACAAAGCTAGTGGGGGTGATGGAATTCCAGTTGAGCTGTTTCAAATCCTGAAAGATGATGCTGTGAAAGTGCTGCACTCAATATGCCAGCAAATTTGGAAAACTCAGCCGTTGCCACAGGACTGGAAAAGGTCAGTTTTCATTCCAATCCCAAAGAAAGGCAATGCCAAAGAGTGCTCAAAGTACCGCACAATTGCACTCATCTCACATGCTAGTAAAGTAATGCTCAAAATTCTCCAAGCCAGGCTTCAGCAATACATGAACCGTGAACTTCCAGATGTTCAAGCTGGTTTTAGAAAAGGCAGAGGAACCAGAGATCAAATTGCCAACATCCGCTGGATCATGGAAAAAGCAAGAGAGTTCCAGAAAAACATCTCTTTCTGCTTTATTGACTATGCCAAAGCCTTTGACTGTGTGGATCACAATAAACTGTGGAAAATTCTTCAAGAGATGGGAATACCAGACCACCTGACCTGCCTCTTGAGAAACCCATATGCAGGTCAGGAAGCAACAGTTAGAACAGGACATGGAACAACAGACTGGTTCCAAATAGGAAAAGGAGTACATCAAGTCTATTTATTGTCACCCTGCTTATTTAACTTCTATGCAGAGTTCATCATGAGAAACGCTGGACTGGAAGAAACACAAGCTGGAATCAAGATTGCTGGGAGAAATATCAATAACCTCAGATATGCAGATGACACCACCCTTATGGCAGAAAGTGAAGAGTAACTAAAAAGCCTCTTGATGAAAGTGAAAGAGGAGAGTGAAAAAGTTGACTTAAAGCTCAACATTCAGAAAACGGAGATCATGGCATCCGGTCCCATCACTTCATGGGAAATAGATGGGGAAACAGTGGAAACAGTGTCAGAATTTATTTCTTTGGTTTCCAAAATCACTGCAGATGGTGATTGCAGCCAAGACATTAAAAGATGCTTACTCCTTGGAAGAAAAGTTATGACCAACCTAGACAGCATATTAAAAAGCAGAGACATTACTATGCCAACAAAGGTCCGTCTAGTCAAGGCTATGGTTTTTCCAGTGGTCATGTATGGATGTGAGAGTTGGACTGTGAAGAAGGGTGAGTGCTGAAGAATTGATGCTTTTGGACTGTGGTGTTGGAGAAGACTCTTGAGAGTCCCTTGGACTGCAAGGAGATCCAACCAATCCATTCTGAAGGAGATCAGCCCTGGGATTTCTTTGGAAGGAATGATGCTAAAGCTGAAACTCCAGTACTTTGGCCACCTCATGCGAAGAGTTGACTCATTGAAAAAGATCTGATGCTGGGAGGGATTGGGGGCAGGAGGAGAAGAGGACGACAGAGGATGAGATGGCTGGATGGCATCACTGCCTCGATGGACGTGAGTCTGTTTGAACTCTGGGAGTCGGTGATGGACAGGGAGGCCTGGCGTGCTGCGATTCATGGGTCACAAAGAGTCGGACACGACTGAGCAATTGAACTGAACTGAACTGAACTGAATGGCCTGTGTCCATGTTAAGTCACTTCAGTCATGTCCAACTCATTGTGATGCCATGTGCTGTAGCCTTCCAGGCTCCTTTGTCTTTGGGGTTTTCCAGGCAAGAATACTAGAGTGTGTTGCCATGCCCTTCTCCAGGGCATCCTCCTGACCCACGGGATTGAACCTGTGTCTCTTATGTCTCCTGCTACATTTGCAATAGTTGGGAATGGTCAGTGGATTTGCATCCTAATATAGTATTTTTTTTTAACTCACTCAGTTTTCTTAGACTCTGAATTAACTTGAGACTTCAGTCAGTTACCTCTTGTGGAAGCAGAATTTATAAAGAAGTTATATGGTAGGAGTGAAATGTGTTTAAACATATCTTGCCCTGAATATAATATAAATCTAATTTTTTTCTCTTAATAACTTTCATTTCAAATTAAAAGTTTATATTCTTTATATTCTTACAGAATATAGTTTGATCCTAACATTACCGCTTAGTTTGATCTCATACAAACCTCTGAGCTTCTCATTTTTTGGCACCCCAAAACTTAATTTAGCAGCTACTTTGTGTACAAAGGAAACTGTTTCTTGAAGGTGCTGATCTTTGCTAGAAATTCTGGTGGTGGGATATAGAAAGGATCACACTCTTTTTGGAAAATCAAGTGCTTATAAGTATCAATTATTTCTAGATTAAACCCTGGAAAAAAGATGAAGTCCCCATACTTTCACACTTTATACCTTGAGATTTGGACAGTCTTCTTACTTTCCACACACACTGTGAGTAGTAATAAGAGAAGTACTTCTGCTCTACTCATGACATCTCCTGATGACATCATGCCAAATTTGTGACAGACATAGATTGTGCTTATCAGACTCTCCCACCTTGGCCTCAATTCCACTTGGCAGCTTTAACCTCTTTGACCTCAAAGTTATATTCTAAAACATCACCTTATACTGCAAACCCTTATCAATATTCAATAGGTTGATCTGTCAGTGGAGAGACAAGCAGTGATCCTGTCCTCTACTTACAGCTTACATTGCTTCTAATTGTAATCCTTTGTCTCTCTTTCCCTTTACAGCAACCTTCTAGAAATTATTTCCTTATGTTTTCTCTTATTTATCCCCAGACTACAGTAGCAAACTTACTTTTAAAAATTAGATTGTCTACTGGATCCATGAGCCACTTATTCTTTAACTTATCCACCCTCCCATATAACCATATCTCTAGCACAACTGTCTTTATATTGTTCTAATTATCCTCTTTTACATCCACTTGAGCTCTCTTTAATGTAGTGTTCCCTAAGATTTTAATCTCAGCTTTGGGCATTCCCAGGTGACTCTGTGTTAAAGAATCTGTCTGCCGAAAGAGGAGACTCAGGAGATGAGGATTCAATCCGTGAGTGGGGAAGATACACTGAAGGAGGGCATGGCAACCCACTCCAGTATTCTTGCCTGGAGAATCCCCATGGACAGAGGAGCCTGGTGGGCTACAGTCCATATAGTCCGCACAGTTGCAAACTGAGTGAATGACGTGTGCACAGCCTGCACGCTTTCTGTGGTCTCATCCATATCCAGGGCATAAGTAGGGTAAAAACTTCCAAATTCATAGCTTTAACTCACTATTGACCAGAGACGTATTAATCTGTCTTTTGTTACATAAACGTTACTGACTGGAGAAGTTCGAAGATTCACTTACAAAATAAATCACCAGCCATAGACATTGGTTTAGTGGTTTAGTCACTAAGTCGTGTCCAACTCTTGTGACCCCATGGACTGTAGCCTGCCAGGCTCCCCTGTCCATGGGATTCTCCAGGCAAGAATACTGGAGTGGGTTGCCATTTCCTTCTCCAGGGGATCTTCCTGACCCAGGTATCGAACCCAGGTCTCCTGCACTGCAGGCAGATTCTTTACCAACTGAGCTATGAGGGAAGCCCCAGTTTCTGCAGAAATCACCAGGTCAATAATGTGTTTAACATGGACCCCACTCCTAATCTACTGTCAAAAAAGTAATAACTAATCATCTCAAACTCAACATATCTAGGACTGAATTTCTCAGCTTTCCTTCCAAATCAGCTATTCTTTTTGCATTATACTTTTCAGAGAAAACCAGCACCATTTATCCATTCCCAAAGCCAAAAGACCACAGGGCCATCCTCGGATGACATCTTGAATCTATCTCTGTCCCCAGTGCTTTTGCCTTCATTAGTCCTTTTGAATCTGTCATTTAAGACTATGCCATATTCCTTACTTTCAGGCCTTTCTATATGCTCACTACTTAGAATGTCCTCTCTCCTCTATTCCTTTGGCCTTTTTCATTGCCCCTTGAACAAAACATCCGGGACAACGGTTTTCAAAGCATAGTCTCTGGACCAGTGGCAACAGCATTGCATGGAAACTTGTTAGAAGTACCAACTTTCGAGTCTTGCCCGAGAATTAGTGAATCAAAACTCTGAGCATAGAACCAAGCAATCAATGGTTTAACAAACCGTTCAGGGAATTCTGATGCTTACCAAAATCTGAGCACCATTGGCCTTGGGTAGGAGTTAGTAAGAGTTTTTCTGTTCAAATTAGTGTGGTAAATATTTTAGGTGCTGAGGACCAAAAAGAAAAATAAAGAATATGTGAGTACTACATATGGGCTTCCCAGATGGCCCAGTGGGTCAAAGAATCTACCTGCAATGCAGGAGATGCAGGAGACACAGTTTCGATCCCTGGGTCGGGAAGATCCCCTGGAGGAGGGCATGGCAACCCACTCCAGCATTCTTACCTGGTGAACTCCATGGTCAGAAGAACCTGGCAGGCTATAGTCCATAGGGCTGCAAAGAGTCAGACACAGCTGAAACAACTGAACATGCATGCATGCAGTTATATATATGACAGCTAAAAAAAGTTGACAGAATTTTTATTGGTGAAATTTTGAATTTCTAGACACAGAAATTTAAATTTCACGTATTCAGATATCATGAAATGTTATTATTTTTTAATCCATTTAAAAATACAAAAACAGGAACTCTCTGTACTGTTTTTGCTTCTTTTCCATAAGCCTAAAATTATTTCAAAATAAAACGCTAAACACATACAGTGATGTGATCCACACAAACGAGCTGTGACTAAAAAGTTCAGTGTAATATTACAAGCTCATGATTTTACAAAATGATTGATGGGACAGATTTGACCCATTGGCTGTGGTTTGCCAACTCCTGACCTGCCCTCAGCCATCATTAGATCCCACTACTCTTATATATATTGTAGCCTTGAACATCTTCTTTACTTTTTAGTCATCTGTTTTTGAAGGTCCATTTTTTCATGGATCTTCCACCAATTTATTTGATATGCTTCCTAATCTGTTTGTGTCCCCCTCTCCTTCACAATATCTTCCTCTGTTTAGTTCAGTCTCTCAGTCGTGTCCAACTCTGCGACTCTGATGCTGGGAGGGATTGAGGGCAGGAGGAGAAGGGGACGACCCAGGATGAGATGGCTGGATGGCATCACCAACTCAATGGACGTGAGTGTGAGTGAACTCCGGGAGTTGGTGATGGACAGGGAGGCCTGGCGTGCTGCGATTCATGGGCAGTGATTATATCCCATTAATTTATATCTTGCCAGCACAAAATATTGTACTTGGCTCAGTAGTCACTTCTTCAGTAGGTAAAGAAAAGAATGAACATATTGGGAAGCAGAGAATGCCATTTTTTTATGGACCTTCCACCAATTTATTCGATATTGTTTGTAATTTTTCATAATTTATATTTGTAGGAAGTCTTTTATGTGTTTAATTATTTTTAGCTTAAAATTAGCCCAATGATTGAATTTATTTGAATTCTTTTCCTCTTTTTAAGAACATTTCTATTTCTACTCATTCCATAAGCCACACAAGCTGCAAACTAGGTGGTTTTTATCCTGGGTGCCATGTTTTCGGTTAACATTTTGTGGCTTTGTGGCCAAGGAAGGAGAGGAAATGGATTTTGAGTCTCTGCCACACGTGGGATTTTAACTTAATGTTACTCTTATACCTGAAAAACTGCCGCCAATTGTAATATTCCACTGAACTTCTTAGGCACAGCTCATTTGTGTTGATCACACCACTATATGTGTTTAACTTTTTATCGTAAAGTAATTTTAGACTTATAGAAAAGAAGCAAAACAAGTGCAGATAAACACATTATCCTGTTTCCTCTAATGTTACCATCTTCTATAACAATATTAGAATTATCAAAAGTTAACTTTGGTATAGTGCTATTAAATAAACTACAGACTTCATTGAGGTCCAATTTTTTTTAACCACTTTTGCCCTTTTTCTGTTCCAAGGTCTGCTCCACAGTTCCACGTTGTGTTTAGATTTTTCAGCTCCTTACTCCAATCTATGCCTGTTGCTCATCTTTGTTTTACATGACACTTTTGAAGAGTAATGCTTAGTTATCTTGTGAATATCTCTGAATTTCAGTTGGTCTAGTGTTTTCTCATGATTAGATTGGGATGCATTTCTGGCAAGCATCTCAGAAAAAAATGAGGGTGTGCTTTTCTCTCCATGCATCGTGTTAGATAACTCATAATGTTGATAAATCTTATTACTGATGATGTTCATCTTTCGACTATGGTTATATCTGTTAGCCAAGCATTATATTTGATTATCCTACTTAATTTGAAATGGTCTTAAAGCACTTTGATTCTAAATCTAATCTTGAGTAACGTAAGGTATGATAAAGTATGATGTAAACACTTAGGAAAGAGATTTTTTGAATAAAATAAAATAATTAAACAAAAGGCTAAATAAGAATTTGGTATCATGGAGCTATTGTTTCAGACACATGATGCTGAGAAAATTGAAATGTTCTGCCAATATTATCAAGGCATAGCAAAGTTTAAGTTGGACTGACTTCTTGTCCATACTGTGTTCACACTGAAGAAAACAAGCATGTAGCAAACATTTATTTATTTATTTACTTCAGAATTACACAACACTTTGTATCCCTTTTAGGCAGCATGAAGGAAGGAAGGAAGGAAGATTATAAAAGCAGAAGCTTAGGAGTAGATAGGGCAGTCAAGGAGAAGAGTTTTGCTGAGAGGAGCCATGGCCAGGAAATTGAGTGCAAATTCTGAGTCCCCATATCACTGTTACACATTGGAATATTGAAAGAATAACAAAGACTTTCAATTTGAAGGTAAATTAAGTAAATAAAAGAATAATTTAAAATGTTCTTTTTCTACTTGCATGTTTAAGCATAACTTGTAGAGTCTTTAAGACAGATCTGGTATAAGGAAGTTGTTTATACAGAGAGTTTTTGTGGACATTTCACTTGATTTGCCTTTTATTTTCCTCATCGTACATGTATTTATTGACCATCTACTCCTTGACCAGTGGGGTGCCAGGTGCTCCTTTTTACTATCAGAAAAGCAGAAAAGATTTCCTGGAGGAAAATTAGGAACATCTTATGCCCAGATACACTTTGTACAATTTCCAGCTTAGCAATTTAATATCCAGTAGTTTGTTTACATAGCTGTCTGTCGTCTACTTCAAACTCAAAGTTCCTGTCCTTTCATTTGATGTACCAAACATCTGCTCTTAGCATCATTCAACCCCTGGGAAGAGGAATAAGTTCTCAGGAGAGAGGTGTGGAGGGAAGAGTATATGCAAAGATGTGATTCTAAGAGAAAGGAGAACACTTTTGGAAGCCTCTAAACAGTTCAGTCCTGTTGGATTGGGAGGGCTGGAAATGCGGCTGGAGAGGTCACAGGGGCAGGGGAATTGATATGTGCCTTGCACACTATGCAAACAGATTTAAACTTGACCTGCAAGTGATGGAAGCCATTGATGTCAGTCATTATTTTCTAATGAACTCATAGGGATGGTAGATGAATTACAGTAAGAGTGCAGCTCAGTTTGTGGATCCGTGCAGGCATTGGGCCATGCAGTCAGTAATAAGATTGCAAGTGTGAAATAGAAAGTGGAGGAAGAGAGATTCTTCTCTGTTACTGAGCACAGAGCAAATTCCAGGGGAATGTTTAACTAAGCATAGTTTGCGTTGGCACACTCCGTCTCCTCGTCACCTCTTCCTGCCTCTCTCTGTAAGTATTCTCTGCTTGTAGTCCTTTTTTCCTGTCCTTACGACCTGGCCAGGACACAAAGATCACCTAATTTCTTTCCTACCACAATTCAGAGACTGTGACTTCAGCCTAAGGGATCTCTGTTGCATACTACGAAGAAAAAAATGAGAAAAGTGGGAATGTCTGAGAGTCATACTCCAAGACTTTACTTTTATAAACAGGATGCTTATAAGCCAAAGTGAACTCATAGTTGGTGAGATTTCAGGCAACGATTGTCATAAATTGGAGTAAAATGTCTGAAAGTGAAAGGGAAGATTCCAAGGTTTTAATGAAAGTCTGGCAGCTTCTAAGTTCAAATTCCCTAGCCATCCTTGCTTTTCACTTCTTTTTTTCACATCCTACAGCTTTTCTAAAAGCTTAAACTTTATTCTGTAATATTCACTTTTAACCCCTCCCAGCCTGTGTCAACTGTCATATTTCTAGCTGAAATAAATTGGTTCATAAGGGACCCAGGAGTTTCAAAAATAGCTATTGTAAGAGCAGAAAGAGCTTTTAGTGGGGCACGGGTAGGACTGGAGGGAAGTTTACAATAAGGGGTGATTAGATTATAGGAGTAGAGTCAAGCCTTCTCAGAGTGATCAGGAAGCAATTTCTACATGGAAATAACTTGGGTAAAAAAAATGTAATTGTATGCAATTCTAAGGCACCAAATAATCTTGAATACATTTTGTTTTGCATTTTGGTGGAACAGCTATTCTCTCCATTATTGCAGAGAAGAATAAATTTAATGATTTGTCTAGAAATGTTCAATTCCAAACTTTAATTTTCATAAACTGCCTTCTGTACATTACTGGTGCAATCTTCAAAACTTTTGTTATACTACAAGTTTAAGATTGTGATAACTTAATGACTTCTCCCTTATATTATCCTTTATGCAGTAAGTTGCATATTATTTAGCCTGCAAAATAGCATGCTAAATATCATCATGAGAAGAATATGTCTTTAGAAATTATTGATAGAATACTTATTTTAAACATAAGATAGGGAGGTATCCTGCTCAAATTTGAGAATAAACACAGATTGGTTGAATGTCAGTATAAACCAAACACTTAAGGAATATATCTAAATAAAGTGAGTGCATGGCATTTTTATATTTACAACTAAATGAAGTGCCATTTCTGGCCTGAATCCATATCATATGTATTTTATATATTTTTTCCAAAACAATAATATTTCTGATATATTAAGCATTTTGACAGCTATTGAAGTTGAACTATACTGATTTTTCCCTAAATATAATAAAAGGAAAGAGACAGAAGTATAGACCTTAGGAAGTGATAATATAGTACATAACGTTTATTTTTATAGTATTGCAGAAAGTTTAATGGTCATAAAAACATTCTATCTAAACATAAACTTTGTCTTACAGAATTCATTGAAGGACTTACATAAATAAAATACTTTTTGAGTGTGCTTCAATTAAAATAATCATTCTTATTTAGAGAATTCTGAAGCAAACAAAAGCTAAGATATTATACAGGTAGAACAGTTCAGTTCAGTTCAGTCACTCAGTTGTGTCCAACTCTTTGTGACCCCTAGGACTGCAGCATGCAAGGCCTCCAAGTCCATCACCAACTCCCGGAGTTTACTCATGTCCATTGAGGTAGTGATGCCATCCAACCATCTCATCCTCTGTTGTCCCCTTATCCTCCTGCCTTCAGTCTTTCCCAGCATCAGGGTCTTTTCCAATAAGTCGATTCTTCACATCAGGTGGCCAAAGTATTGGAGTTTCACCTTCAACATCAGTCCTTCCAATGAATATTTGGGACTGATTTTCTTTAAGTTGGGCTGGTTGGATCTCCTTGGAGTCCAAGGGACTCTCAAGAGTCTTCTCCAATACCACAGCTCAAAAGAATCAATTACTCAGCATTCACCTTTCCTTATTGTCCAACTCTCACATCCATACATGACTACTGGAAAAACCATAGCCTTGACTAGATGGACCTTTGTTGGCATAGTAATGTCTCTGCTTTTTAATATGCTGTCTAGGTTGGTCATAACTTTTCTTCCAAGGAGTAAGCATCTTTTAATGTCTTGGCTGCAATCACCATCTGCAGTGATTTTGGAGCCCAAATATAAATTCTGTCACTGTTTCTACTGTTTCCCCATCTATTTGCCATGAAGTGATGGGACCGGATGCCATGATCTTAGTTTTCTGAATGTTGAGCTTTAAGCCAACTTTTTCACTCTCCTCTTTCACTTTCATCAAGAGGCTTTTTAGTTCCTCTTCACTTTCTGCCATAAGGGTGGTGTCATCTGCATATCTGAGGTTATTGATAATTCTCCCGGCAATCTTGATTCCAACCTGTGCTTCATCCAGCCCAGCGTTTCTCATGATGTACTCTGCATAGAAGTTAAATAAGCAGGGTGACAATATACAGCCTTGATGGACTCCTTTTCCTATTTGGAACCAGTCTGTTGTTCGATGTCCAGTTCTAACTGTTGCTTCCTGACCTGCATACAGATTTCTCAAGAGGCAGGTCAGGTGGTCTGGTATTCCCATCTCTTGAAGAATTTTCCACAGTTTATTGTGATCCACACAGTCAAAGGCTTTGGCATAGTCAATAAAGCAGAAAGAGATGTTTTTCTGGAACTCTCTTGCTTTTTCCATGATCCAGCGGATGTTGGCAATTTGATCTCTGGTTCCTCTGCCTTTTCTAAAACCAGCTTGAACATCTGGAAGTTCATTGTTCATGTATTGTTGAACCCTGGATTGGAGAAGCTTCAGCATTACTTTACTAGAGTGTGAGATGAGTGCAATTGAGCAGTAGTTTGAGCACTCTTTGGCATTGCCTTTCTTTGGAATTGGCATGGAAACTGACCTTTTCCAGTCCTGTGGCCACTGCTGAGTTTTCCAAATTTGCTGGCAAATTGAGTGCAGCACTTTCACAGCATCATCTTTCAGGATCTGAAAGAGCTCAACTGGAATTCCATCACCTCCACTACCTTTGTTCATAGTTTTGCTTCCTAAGGCTCACTTGACTTCACATTCCAGGATGTTTGGCTGCAGGTGAGTGATCTTTTTTGTACAGTTCTTCTGTGTATTCTTGCCACCTCTTCTTAAAATCTTCTGCTTCTGTTAGGTCCACATCATTTCTGTCCTTTATCGAGCCCATCTTTGCATGAAATGTTCCCTTGGCATCTCTAATTTTCTTGAAGAGATATTTAGTCTTTCCCATTCTGTTGTTTTCCTCTGTTTCTTTGCACTGATCACTGAGGAAGGCTTTCTTATCTGTCCTTTGGAATTCTGCATTCAATGGGTATATCTTTCCTTTTTTCCTTCTCTTCTTTTCACAGCTCCTTGTAAGGCCTCCTCAGACAGCCATTTTGCTTTCTTTTTTGCATCTCTTTTTCTTGGGGATGGTCTTGCTCCCTGTCTCCTGTACCGTGCCACAAACCTCCGTCCATAGTTCATCAGGCCCTCTGTCTATCAGATCTAGTATTTAAATCTATTTGTCACTTCTACTGTATAATCGTAAGGGATTTGATTAGGTCATACCTGAATGGTCTAGTGGTTTTTCCTACTTTCTTCAATTTAAGTCTGAATTTGGTAGTAAGGGGTTCATGATCTGAGCCACAGTCAGCTCCCGGTCTTGTTTTTGCTGACTGTACAGAGCTTCTCCATCTTTGGCTGCAAAGAATATAATCAATCTGATTTCGGTGTTGGCTCTCTGGTGATGTCCATGTATAGAGTCTTCTCTTGTATTGTTGGAAGACGGTGTTTGCTATGATCAGTGTGTTCTCTTGGCAAAACTCTATTAGCCTTTGCCCTGCTTCATTCTGTATTCCAAGGCCAAAAATTTGCCTGTTCCTCCAGATGTTTCTTGAATTCCTACTTTTGCATTCCAGTCCCCTATAATGAAAAGGGTATCTTTTTTGGGTGTTATTTCTAGAAGGTCTTGTAAGTCTTTATAGAACCGTTCAGCTTCTTCTGCATTATTGATCGGGGCATAGACTTGGATTACCATGATATTGAATAATTTGCCTTGGAAACGAACAGAGATCATTCTGTCATTTTTGAGGCTGCATCCAAGTACTCCATTTCGGACTCTTTTGTTGACCATGATGGCTACTCCATTTCTTCTAAAGGATTCTTGCCCACAGTAGTAGATATAATGGTCATCTGAGTTAAATTCACCCATTCCAGTCCATTTTAGTTCCCTGATTCCTAAAATGTCGACATTCACTCTTGCCATCTTCTTTTTGACCAGTTCCAACCTGCCTTGATTCATGGACCTAACATTCCAGGTTCCTATGCAATATTGCCCTTTAAGCATCGGACCTTGCTTCCATCACCAGTCACATCCACAACTGGGTGCTGTTTTTGCTTTTGCTTCATCTCTTCATTATTTCTGGAGTTATTTCTCCACTGATCTCCAGTAGCATATTGGGCACCTATCGACCTGAGGAGTTCATCTTTCAGTGTCCTATCTTTTTGCCTTTTCATACTGTTCATGGGGTTCTCAAGGCAAGAATACTGAAGTGGATTGCCATTCTCTTCTCCAGTGGATCACATTTTGTCAGAACTCTCCACCATGATCTGTCCATCTTGGGTGGCCCTACATGGCATGGCTCATAGTTTCACTGAGTTAGACAAGGCTGTGGTCCATGTGATAAGATTGGTTAGTTTTCTGTGATTGAGGTTTTCAGTCTGCCCTCTGATGGAGAAGGATAAGAGGCTTATGGAAGCTTTTTGATGGAAGAGACTGACTGAAGAGGAAACTGGGTCTTGTTCTGATGGGTGGGGCCATGCTCAGTAAATCTTTAATCCAATTTTCTGATGATGGGTGGAGCTGTGTTCACTCCCTGTTATTTACCTGGGGCCAAATTATGGTGGAGATAATGAAGACAATGGTGACCTCCTTCAAAAGGTTCTATGCAGGCACTGCTACATTCAGTGCCCCCTACCCTTCCACAGGCCACCACTGACCCATGCCTCCACTGGAGACTCCTGGACACTCACAGGCAAGTCTGGGTCAGTCTCTTGTGGGGTCACTGCTCCTTTCTACTGAGTCCTGGTGCACAAGGTTCTGTTTATGCCCTCCAAGAGTCTATTTCCCAGTCCTGTGCAAGTTCTGGAAGCTCTGTGGTGAGGTTAATGGCAACCGTTTCCAAGAGGGCTTATGCCATACCCAAGTCTTTAAAAACTATAAAGTCTGCTGATATTGAAATAAATAAAACTTTGAAATGTAATCAAAATTTGTTAAGCATCGGTTTACTTTTTGAATGGTTGTTAAAAAAAAAACTTACAGAAATGTAATCACAGAAAGTGATTCATTGATGTGGATGATCAAGTCTGAGTTTTAAGAACAATTGTCATTACAAGTTTTGACTTGTAGTGTCCTGCTTTTAGAATTTTCATATTTCTTTCAAAGTTGTTCTAGTAAGGGCAATTATTTAGTTGTAGAGTTCAAACAGTATGAATTTACTTTTCACTAAACATTGATAATTGAGCTTTAAATTTTTAGCAATAAGATGCTTTATGTAAGATTTTTTTAAAGTTTTTTTAAAAAAATTATTATATAATCTAAAAGAAGTCTTTGTGAAACATGGGTAAAAAGATACACAATACTGGGGCAAAGGCTTAAGAAATTAAATTACTTAGCATAATTTTGTTGCTGTTCAGTCAGTAAGTCGTGTCTGACTCTTTGCCATCCCCTGGACTGCTGCTGCTAAGTTGCTTCAGTCATGTCCGACTCTGTGTGACCCTAGAGACGGCAGCCCACCAGGCTCCACCATCCCTGGGATTCTCTAGGCAAGAACACTGGAGTGGGTTGCCATTTCCTTCTCCAGTGCATGAAAGTGAAAAGTAAAAGTGAAGTCGCTCAGTCATGTCTGACTCATCGTGACCCCATGGATTGCAGCCTACCAGGCTCCTCCATCCATGGGATTTTCCAGGCAAGAGTACTGGAGTGGGTTGCCATTGCCTTCTCCGATCCCCTGGACTACAACATGCCAAATTCCTTGTCTTCCTCTATCTCTTGGAGTTTGCTCAGATTCATGTCCATTGAGTCAGTGATGTTATCTAACCATCTCATCCTTGGCCACCACCTTCTCCTTTGCCTTCAATCTTTCCCAGCATCAGCATCTTTTCCAGTGAGTTGCTTCTTCACATCAGGTAGCCAAAGTATTGGGGCTTCAGTTTCAGAATCAGTCCTTTCAATGAAAACTCAGGTTTAAATTCCTTTAGAGTTGATTGGCTTAATTTTCTCGCTGTCCAAGGAACTCTCAAGAGTCTTCTCAACATCACAGTTCAAAAGCTTCAATTCTTCAGCACTCAGCCTTCTTTATGGTCCACCTCTCACATCTGTACATGACTACTGGAAAAACCATAGATTTGACTATATGAACCTTTGACTATACAGCAGAGTAATGTCACTGCTTTTTAATATGCTGCCTAGGTTTGTCATAGTTTTCCTTCCAAGAAAGCAAGTGTCTTTTAATTTCCTGGCTGGAGTCATGGTCTGCAGTAATTTTGGAGCCCAAGAAAGGAAAATCTGTCACTGCTCCTACTTTTTCCCATTCTATTTGCCATGAAGTGATGGGACTGAATGCCATGATCTTAGTTTTTTAAATGTTTAGTTTCAAGTCAGCTTTTTCACTCTCCTCTTTCACCCTCATCAAGAGGCTCTTTAGTCCCTCTTCACTTTTTGCCCTTAGAATGGTATTATCTGCATATCTGAGGTGGTTGATATTTCTCCTGGCAATGTTGATTCCAGCTTGTGATTCATCTAGCTCAGTATTTTGCATGATGTACTCTTCATATATGTTAAATAAGCAGGGTGACAATATATAGCCTTGCCACTTTTGAACTCCTTTCCCAATTTTGAATGAGTCTGTTGTTCCATATAAGGTTCAAAGTGTTGCTGCTTGACCCACATACAGGTTTTTCAGGAGACAGATGAGGTATTCTGGTATTCTCATCTCTTTAAGAATTTCCCACAGTTGGCTCAGCTGGTAAAGAATTCTCCTGCAATGCAGGAGACCTGGGTTCGATCCCTGGGTTGGGAAGATCCCCTGGAGAAGGGAAAGGCTACCCACTCTAGTATTCTGGCCTGGAGAATTCCATGGACTTTACAGTCCATGGATTTGCAGAGTCAGACACGACTGAGTGACTTTCACAGTTTGTTGAGATCCCCACAGCCAAAGGCTTTAGAGTAGTCAGTGAAGAAGTAGATTTTTTTATTTGTTTTGAATTCCCTTGCTTTCTCTATGATCCAGCTAATGTTGGCAATTTGGTCTCTGGTTCCTCTGGTTTTTCTAAACCCAGCTTGTACATCTGGAAGTTCTCAGTTTACATACTGCTGAAGCCTACCTTGCAGACTTTTGAGCATAACTTGGATAACATGTGAAATGAGCACAACTGTACAATAGTTTGAACATTCTTTGTCATTGCCCTTCTTTGAGATTGGAATGAAGATTGACCTTTTCTAGTCCTGCGACCACTGCTGAGTTTTCCTAATTTGCTGACATATTAAGTGTAGTGCTTTAACGGCATCATCTTTTATGATTTGAAATAGCATAGCTGGAATTCCATCACCTCCACTAGCTGTGTTCATAATAATGCTTCCTGAGGCCCACTTCACACTCCAGAATATCTGGCTCGAGCTGAGTGACCACTGCATTGTTGTTTTTCATTGAAGAAGGCCTTCTTATCTCTCTTTGTTAATCTTTGGAGCTCTGCATTCAGTTGAGTAGATCTTTTCCTTTCTCCATTGTCTTTCACCTCTTTTCTTTCTTCAGCTATTTGTAAAACTTCCCAAACAACCACATGGCCTTCTTGCATTTCTTTTTCTTTGGGATGGTTTTGGTTGCTGTCTCGATATAATAATGTTACTAACCTCCATCCATAGTGCCCTCTGTCTATAAGGTCTAATCCCTTGACTCTATTCCTCTCCTCTACTGTATAATTGTAAAGGTTTTGATATAGGTCATACCTGACTGGCCTAGAAGTTTTGCCTACTTTCTTCAATTTAAGCCTGAATTTTGAATAAGTAGCGCATGACCTGAGCCACAGTCAGCTCCAGGTCTTCTTTCTCCTGACTGTATAGACATCTTCATCTTTTGTTGCAAAGAATGTAATCAGCCTGATTCCAGTATTGACCATTTGGTGATGTTCATGTGTAGAGACATCTCTTGTGTTGGAAAAGGGTTTGCGATGACCAGCATGTTCTCTTGACAGAACTCTGCTAGCCTTTGCTCTGATTCATTTTGTACTCCAGGGCCAAACTTGCCTACTATTCCAGCTATCTCTCAACTTCCTACTTTTGCATTGCCCTCCCCTGTGATGAAAAATGCATCTTTTTGTGATGTTAATTCTAGAAGGTGTTTTAGGTCTTCAAAGAACCAGTCAACTTCAGCTTCTTTGGCATCGGTGGTTGGAGCATAGACTTCGATTACTGTAATGTTGAATGATTTGCCCTGGAAACAAACCAAGATCATTGTTTTCATTTTTGAGATTGTACCCAAGTACTGGTGCAATCTTTTGCTGACTATGAGGGCTACTCCATTTCTTCTAAGGGATCCTTGCACACAGTAGTAGATAGAGTAGTCATCTGAGTTGAATTCATCCATTCACATATATTTTCGTTCACTGACTCCTAAGATGTCAGTGTTCACCATTGCCATCTCATTCTCGACCACATTCAACTTACCTTGATTCATGGACCTAACACATTGTTAGGACCTGCACAACATTGTTCTTTACAGCGTCAGACTTTACTTTCACCACTGGATGCATCCACAACGGAGTGTCATTTCTGCTTTGGCCCAGTGGCTTCATTCTTTCTGGAGCTATTCGTAATTGCCCTTCACTCTTCCGCAGTAGCATGTTAGGCACCTTCTGACCTGGGAGCTCATCCTCTGGTGTCATATCTTTTTGCCTTTTCATACTACTCATGGGGTTCTCACTGCAACAATATTGGACTGGTTTGCCATCCCCTCCTCAGGTTGAAATTTTTTTGTTAGAACTCTTCACTATAACCTGTCCTTTTTGGGTGCCCCTGCATGCCATAGCTCATTGCTTCACTGAGTTACTACACAAGCCCCCTTCATCATGACAAGGTTGTGATCCATAAAGGGGACTTAGCATAATATACTTAAAAATTGTTTCATATAACTAAATATTAGTAATCATATATATACACACATCTTGGATCTGTCTCTCCTATCTCCTTAAAGTGTGTAGAGTCTAGTTACATACATTTCTTTGGGTTCTGCTTATTTCCTGAGACATTTTATATGTTGTGAGATGTAGCTTTCCAATGTTTTTGCTGTAAATTTTTGATTGCTTTAACTATTCTAACTCATTGTGTTTTAAGTGTAAACTATTTCCTACAGTCTAATATTTTATTTTACTGATTCAAACTACCATTTTACTTGGTAAGAATGAACAAGATGTACTCTGCACCAAATTTTATATAAATTGAAACTCCTCTGAATTTTTGCCACCAATTTTGTTGACTTTCTGTGTTTCTCTTTTAGGAAAGAGCCATCATATAGCTGTTTTATATTTCTTAACTTTAATTCTAGCCACCATTTTCTTTATGTGTAATAACTATTAGCAATGCATATTTCAATTGACTTCTCTTCAGTTTATAATTTTGCATTTTATCAGCATAACTATAGTATAACATTTTTTTTCCTGTATCCTTTTGACCTTTTTTGGCAATGTTAAATAGGTAAAATTGAGAAAACAATGCTTTTTTCCAAAGAACCATATATATTTCTATTGCTTTTTTATTTATGCCTTAGGCATCTAAGTTTATTACTATGCATAAAATAAATATACATTTTCTTATATGAAGAATGGAAAAGATGACATGCAATAGACATTTAGATAAAAATAAATATTGACAGTAAAAGTACATACAAGTTAAATGTTCATCTTTAAAGTAAAATGCCTCCAAAAAGGATAGTAAATGATATATCAGGGAAGAAATAATGGTAGCTTAGAAAATCCTTTTAAGGACAAGCTTTCTCTAGGCAGAACTTGGATTACTCAAGAAAGAGTTAATTTATAATATGATATAGTTAATTATACCCATTTTGAAACCAGAGGATTAGAGAAGAATATACATTTTAAATAGATACAATCAAAATGTAAGGATTGAACATTTATATTAAAGATATTCAAAGATATTGAAAATATGAAACCGAAACATTACTAATTAATATGTAGGAAACAAAACGGGCAGGAAAAGGTAGTGACCATGTTTAAAAATGAAAAAAGAAGAAAAAAATGATGCTGGTAATTATAGACCAGTCAGCTTAACTTTGACACCAAGGCTGATACTAGAGCAAATCATCAAACAATCAATTTACAATCATCTAGAAGAGCAAAAGTTAGTGGGTAGCAACCAGCATGGTTTTGTGAAGAGCAAATTGTGCCAGGCCAATTTAATTTCCTTCTATGAGAGAGTGACAGGCCATGTAGATAAGGGCAAAGTAATAGATGTAATCTATCCGGACTCCAGTAACGCTTTTGATTCCTCTCCACATGACATTCTCATCAACAAGCAAGGAAGATATGGTCTAGACCATACTTTGGTTAGTTGAGTGCACAGTTATCTGTGGATTCATACTCCATGGTTGATTATCAGTCATCATCCATAAGGGCCCTCAGATTGGCATACAAGAAAGTTAGTATCATTAATAAGACTAGTTACATTTCCTTTAATGAAGATGGAATTAGACTGGCATAGAGGTACATTAAGCCAAATCCCTTTTATGTTAATAAATATAATGATAAAAAGAAAGCACCCAAATCATCAGCATCTTATATCTCATGGGCACATCTAAAAGGTCCAGGGAATGAATGACATACAAGAGAAGCTACCAGCTTTACTGATTATTTCAGTCATAACTATTGTTCCAAGTTATGTGAGTGGTGACATCAGATAACTTTTAGTATTCCATAGGCTCCCTGAGAATAAATTATCTTCTTAAACTCAATAGAAACCATAGTCAAAGGAAACAACTAGAAGAGTAAAAGAGGGCTTTTATATTAAGCAGGAAAGAGTGTTGATATTAAAATGACCCAGAAATAGCTGAATAGAGCACCTTTATCATGACCTAGATCATAGATTTGAGAACATTTAGTTTACAGATCATATGATGGTGAGCAGTAAAAAAATAAAAGTTAGTAACTGTGCAGATAAGAAAAAAATTCCTAAACAATTTTGATATTTTTTGAAAATAGTCTATGGAAAAAAACAAGATAAAGGTCATGGGAATGAAACAGATAAAAGATAGGGGAAAAAAAGACTGGCCTGGCTCTTCACGCTGGGAACTAGTTCCAAAATATCTGTGAGCCATACTTAGATATCTTTGAGCAGGGTCATGTGATAATACTTTAATGAATTAATAGGGGAGAGCAATGAAAGCTAAAAATTCTCAAATTTATTTGTAGAGCAGAAATAATAAAAATGAATGTTTATTAGCACACATTTTGACTGAATAGTAACATGCACTCTTTAAGGAAGGTATTTTTTTATCTGTATAAAGTGCCTCATTTAAAGCTATTTGAGTAGAAAAGATAATGTCGTAGAGGAGGGAAACGTGTTTTTATTAGAACTAACATTAATGAAGACCTAGGAAAACAATGGCTTTTAAGTGATCCCGGAGTTAACCTTATTCCTTGGTTCACAGCAGATGAATTTTGAAGCCTACTAGTTAACTGCAATCTATGCTGGGTTTTCATCCTGTTTCGTGGCACCATTTAGACCCTGTGATTTTATGAATAACATTCCCCTGCAGATAGTTGATTAGAGCTGCTGTTATTTTAAAAACGTTTGTATTCTGTGGATTCTCAAGAAATAACCAGCAGGGCTTTCTTAGAGATAACTCCCCTAGGATTAAATCCAAGGGAGTGGTTCTTAAACATTTTTCTTCCAGGACTCCCTGAGAGTTTCTGCCAAGAGTACTGCCCATTTCATCCCCCTTAATTGCATACAGGAAGACAGAAGAGGATATTATCTTCTCGTCTTTATTTAGTCTAGGGGAACACAAGATTGCTCAGTGAATACGGTTGACGGAGAGTTGATAAGCAGTAGCGAGAGCAGAGGAGAAATGGAAGACGTTTGGAGACAGAGACTGCTGTCACTGTTACCAAGTATGACAAACTTTGGCTCCATTTCCCTCACGTAATTTGCAATTTCCTAGTGATGTGTAGAAAAATTGCATTTCCTAAGTTTAAGAAACTCTTCAAAGAGAAATCACAGAAGTGATGGCATTGGAACTTCAAGAGCCTTCTTCAGTCTGATACGGTTAACCAAAGCAGGGATATAATGCTTTTTAGTGTGACTTTTATGATGTTTTCAGTTCTGGCCTGAGTCAAAACACTGTTAAGTTAAGCAGATGTTGATATAACATGTGTAAATAGGGGTGGTATGACAATGCAAAGTTAGTGTCTACTTTAGAATCATGGATTTAGCACGTGAACTGGTATGTGGCAACCTTGTTCTAGCACCATCTTATAATTTCTAAGTAGGAATAGATCTTTCTTATGCTTACTTTAACTCACCTTATTGAATTCTTATCTTTATTAGATTTACTCGCATACCTAAGGAAGAGAAAAATTAAAAGAGAACAACTTTGTAGTATCTATTCATATTTCTCATAAATTATCAGAATACTAGTATTTTCTCATAGGGAATTACTTTATTAAAAATATCAAAAGGAAAAAAGGATTTATAATAATAAATGATTATCAGTAGTTGCTTTAAAACAAGCATTGTTGGCTGTATGTAAAAATGTCGGTCTGATTTGTATTGTGAAGTAATGCCAGACAGTCTATCACAACGAAAGTGGGTGGGCTTGGAATCACAGGGACCTGGGAGGTATAGATCCTGACCATTGTCTGAGCTCTTTGAGCCTTCGGTTTTTGAGCTGTGAAATGAAAGTAATTGTGTTTACTCTGTAAAGCTGGCTCTCAGTTCGGTTCAGTTCAGTCGCTCAGTCGTGTCCGAATCTTTGCGACCTCATGAACTGCAGCACACCAGGCCTCCCTGTCCGTCACCAACTCCCGGAGTTCACTCAAATTCATGTCCATTGAGTCGGTGATGCCATCCAGCCATCTCATCCTCTGTCGTCCCCTTCTCTTCCTGCTCCCAATCCCTCTCAGCATCAGGGTCTTTTCCAATGAATCAACTCTTCACATGAGGTGGCCAAAGTACTGGAGTTTCAGCTTAAGCATCATTCCTTCCAAAGAACACCCAGGACTGATCTCCTTTAGAATGGACTGGTTGGATCTCCTTGCAGTCCAAGGGACTCTCAAGAGTCTTCTCCAACACCACAGTTCAAAAGCATCAATTCTTCGGCGCTCAGCTTTCTTCATAGTCCAACTCTCACATCCATACATGAGTACTGGAAAAACCATAGCCTTGACTAGACGGCTGGCTCTAGTGAGAATTAAAAGATGTTATATTTTTAAGAGGAAACAAAGCTCTCATTCAGTGCATACCCAGTAGGTCTTCTATTACCGGCAACTACTACTACCGCTACTATTAGTGGAAACACTTCGTTGGTATGAAAAATTACTAACAAAAGAGTGTTTAAGAACTGCAGCTTTCAATCAGGTTGATTTAGGTCTTGTGAAACACGCAAACAGCTAGCACATACTGGAAGGTATGGCCATTTAATTTATATCTCCGTTCACTGTATAGATATAAACTCAAAATCACATTTGTCTTGAAGATCTTTAACTTATGGATGAAAATAGCCCCAAACAACAAATGCGTATTAAATAATGTCTGAACATACTTTTACTTTTCTAATGGCATTTCAGTGAAGTCAGAAAGATGTATAGATATATAGATAAAAGATATATTTAACTTTTGCTGTTTCTTGAATTAATCATTGTTACGTTGTTTCACTAGGTAGGTTTAGCCACTAAGTCGTGTCCAGGTCTTGCGACCCTATGGACTATAGCCTGCCAGACTTCTCTGTTTATGGGATTTCCCAGGCAAGAATACTGGAATGGGTTGCCATTTCCTTCTCTAGGAGATCTTTCCAACCCAGGGACTGAACTCAGGTCTCCTGTATTACATGCAGACTCTTTCCTTGAGCTACTAGGGAAGCCCATTGTTTCACTAAAAACCTTATGAGTAAGAAAGATTCCTGTGTCTGTTACACCTCACATCTTCTTACTGCTGGCTTTTAGAAAATTGGAAGAGCTGAACTAATGATTAATCAGAGGTAATCAGTGAGATATATATATAGCTAACTTATATACAAAAGGCAATAAAATGTCATACCATAAATTTATTTTATGTCCATTGTATAAAGAAGTTTTAAAGTTTCAAATTCCAATAATAGTATAAATGACATAAAATGTGTGAAGAATATTTTAGCCTGTGTTTGACAGATATATTTTACCAAGGAAGAACATATTGTAACTCCTTCTTTAACTGAGTGATATTTTCCAAAACATGGATAAATCTGTTTCCAAATCACACACAATGAAGAAGCAAAAAATGAAAAAAAAAAGTGCTTTCCCCAAAGTCAAGTGTAAAGAAGCACTGTAAATATCATGAATAAATGTCACCTCCTCACAGTATTAATAAATGGGGGAAATAAAGCATGTCTCTTATCTTTTTGGCATAATTTAAGATAGTTTATTATTTTGGAGCAGCAAGCAGAGCACTTGTTAGATATCATCATTTGGTCACAGATTTGTAAATATATCAATTCTGTGCTCAGAGAAGGATTATCCTCAACCGACTCCACTGAAAATAATTACAGACATATTCATAAATGTTTCAAACATGCTACTTTTATCAGGTTTTTACCTGTATTCACACAGACACACAGAGTTTGTTATTAGGGCTTATTTCTCAAGTATTTTGTAACATTTAATTCTAAATTTTCTCCATGATGAGGTAGAAACTTCTTATTAGATTTCTAAGAAAAATTAAATGTGATATTAAAAAAGAAAACTGTATTTTTTAAAAAACTGTTTTATGTTAAACATTTTTTTTTTTCCAGCTCCTGAACCTCTCTCAAAGGTTTCTTGTCTTGGAAATATTTTGTTCTATTGCCTGGAACTTTGAGAAATACCATTAAATAAAATTGCCTACATTTTATTTTATAAAATTGCATATATTTTATTTTATAAAATAAAAGTATTTTTATTACTTTTAAGAAACATTGTCAGTAAAAGATTCATTGAATTAGTTTTACTTAAATATTTCAATATAGATACTAAAGAAAGTATAAAAACATATAAATTGGTATGATTGAAGCAGATTCCTTTCAGAGGTATATTGTAAGAAATAATTTTGGAAAAGTTGAGAGATGAAAGCAGAGGAAATCCATGTATGTCAGAAGAAGGCCAAGTTGAAAATTCATCCAAGCAAATGTTTATTAGTATATTTTAAATTCATGATTTTATACTTTTTAACCTAAGAGGTCTTGAATAGTTACCTAAGAGAGAAACACAATATTCCTAAATTAGCATATACCACATACTCAGAGTTTAAAATGTATCTTGTATCTCTGATATGCTCCAGTCCATACGGATCATTGATAACAAGTGACTGACCCCAGACTGGGGGTGAATACCTATCTATCATTAGAGCACCTGGGAATTTCTTCTTGAGTTCTTTAATCCAAAGATGAGGTAATTAATTTGGCAACATGACATATTGAGAAGGAAAATTGGATTGATTTTAGTTCTGACTTTGCATCTAAGCAACCCAGTGTTTTGGAGCAAGTTGCTTAATCCAGTTGAACGTCAATTTATTCATCATAATTTTGTAGTAATATTGTGTATCTCAAATATGAAAAGTGACAGCACAATGTAAATTGTAAAGGGCAATAAAATGTTCTGTACCACTGGGCACAATAAAATAGTGAGAGAGTGAAATATGTTGTATCATAAAACAACCATACTCTGTTTCATTCTCAGTTGGATTGACCACAGAGTGCTGAGATGGTCCAGCCAACAACATGAATGTCTTTTTTGGTTGTGGGTTCAATCGGTTGACTTCTGATTAAGAGGAGACACAAGTAACCCTGCCCACCTCCTCCCACCAACACCACTCTATCTAATCTTAAAACTGAATTAGAATGTATTCTTCAGAGTAATTAAAACTGATGAGTAGGTTGGGTTGATTGCAGTCTCTTTGTGATGGTGGAAAATTAAGGATTTCCTTAGATTGAAACAAGGTATAAATAAAATTTATTGAAGAAGAAAAAGTTCTTTGTCTAGGAAGCAAAGAGGGGGGAGTTTCCAAGCTGCTCAGAATGCCAAGGAACAAAAAGGTCTCCGACTGAGAAGCTGCAGAGTTCCAGATGCTTCCAAGAAAATCTTGCACCACCTCATGTTATAGTTTAACCATTAATCGCGGAGCATTTTGAGAGAGCATCCAGTTTCCCTTGGAGAGTACTTCACTCTTTACAACAGCAACATCACATCTGATAACAGGAGAGGTCCTTTTGGCAGCCGCTAGAGCACCAGTCCAACCAGTAACATACAGTTTCCTGGCCGCATCACTAATTCCTGTTGGAAATTTATCAGCTTCTGTCTCTAGCAGCAGAATCCTGACTGATAAGAGAAGAGGCTCATCTGCTGGTAGTCGACCCTCACCCCCACCCTCCCAGTTTATCAGCTTCTACCCAGTTCATAAATCAGTCTGTGAGATTTTTTTTTTCTTTTTGGTTTGGTTTGGTTTTATCAGAATGTATTTCTCTCATTGTAACAGTTAATACTTTAATAAGAGAACTTAACCAGGGACATTAGGAAGTTAGTTAGAGACATCTTGCAGGCGCCTCCTCCCTTGTCAGTGACAAGGTAAGGTAATCCTATACACAGGCTGCTATTGTGAGCTGAGAAACTGGCCTCCTTCGCTGCCAGAGACCAGATGCACCTCTCTCTATCCTAATCTGTAAACGACTTAAAGGAGCCTTATCTCGGGGCTCTTCGGCTTCATTTCATGCTTGATTTACTTTAATTTGTCTGATAGGGCACAAGGATTTGGAGACGGCCCATCTTTCTGCAGAAAACGTTCAGATTTTTTTTTTTTCCTTTTCCCTGGCATTGTTGTGTTAGGGTTTGGGATTTTTGGTTGAAAAAAAATTTTTTTTTAATGTGGAAGAAATCTTGCTCCAGTGCAGCAAGCTGCTTGAGTGTGTTTAGATTTAAGCTACCCCAGCAGAAAAGAGTTTGTGAAGTGGTGTGATTGTGCGATGGGCCCCATTTACATTGAAATCACATTATGCGATATATCAGGATTCCTGAAGGGAGCGGTGCAGTAGAGCGCTGGGCCCACAAGATACTTTGAAAGGCCTATATATAGCAGCAACAATTGATAGGAGATTTTACAGGAGGCTTTATAAATATGTAAATAGGCGCTATCTGATTGGGTTCTGTGGCTACACATCTGTACCTCAAAGGAAGCAGAGCTGTGAGAACTACCAGGAAAACACTAGTTTGCATTCTCAGGGAGTCTGAGAAATAGAAATGTTTCCCGGGTTGACAGCAGGTCAGGGTGGGGGTCTTTGTATACCTTGGAGGGGAAGCTCCTGTGCCAAGGAAGGGATCCTGTCCTTCTTCCGGAATAGGAGACTCTCCACGCCCAGAGTTTGCCTTTGCTTTATAATGACTCATATCGGTAGCTGTTGACCTTTCACCCTTCTTGTTATTTCTTTAAATTGTTCATGTGATATGGTGCCTGGGGGAATTGCTCTTACGTTTTTTGCATTTTAAAAAATGTACTTCCAGTGACCCAAGGGAAAGAAAATAAAGTCTTTGGTACATTGATCCCTTGATTAGTTATTTCCTAAATGAAAATGGAAATACTATTAAGACAGTAATAATGTTCCATCTTAATAGTTGAGAAGTCAATAAATGGCTCCCATGTGCTTCATTAAGGATCTTAATGAAGCCATTTTTGATGGCTGAACTTTACATTATCCTTTTTTTTTTTCTCTTCTTTTCTCTCTTTTTATTTTTTTAAACTAGAAGTCATTTAAGGAAGAGGAGTAGTAGGTATGAAACATTTTCTTTACATTGAGATGGTTACCAATGATAAAATAAAATTAATGGTAATTTGTGGGGCAGATAGTTATGCAGAAGATAAAGCGCAAGGATTACTTTTCATGTAGTACGTATATAAAATAAAGTGGGCATGTTTGATCAGTAACACGTTCATGCAATTAGCAGATATGTTCCCCGGCTAGTCTGTGTTCTTTTATTCTGTGATCATTCAGACATGGGATACAGTGATCCGACATGCCCCCATCCAGTCCCAGAGCAGTAACTGAGATCAGCCAGTCCTAGTTCAACTTCCACAGCTTTCCCCACTATTTAAATACTGAGCTGTTGTTACCCTTTATGCCATCTTATGCCTCTCTTTCCTTTGCCACAGAAGAAGCTATGACTGCAGTCTTCTGTATCTACATAAGTGGCCTTGGAGAACATTGGAGAGCTAAGTCTCCTCTCCCTTCTATGTGGGTATAGACATAAAATGATTTTCACTGCTTTACTTTCACAAATACAGTAAAAACAAAAACAACTTTATTAATTGGGGAACTTTACTTGTGGGTAGGTTAGTTGAGCTCTTCTGGCACATCCCACAAGGAACTGTGTGTATTTTTTGTTTCCAAGGAATTGCTTCAGTTTGGAATCTAATCTTATCTTATCTTGTATTAATACATGACTCTTAACAGAGGATGAGATGGTTGGACGGCATCACCGACGTGATGGACATGAGTTTGAGTAGGCTCCGGAAGTTGGTGATAGACAGGGAAGCCTGGCGTGCTGCCATCCATGGGGTCGAAAGAGTCAGACACGACTGAACAACTGAACTGAACTGACCGACTCTAATGAAGTGGTGGCAAACACTATTTAGTCAGGAATAAATTAATTGACTATGGATAAAGATATACAAAAGGTATTTTCCCTCTCCACTTCTAATCTTATATCCTCCACCCTCAATGAGGCCTCTAGGTGTCATGACATGATGTTCAGTTCAGTTCAGTTGCTCAGGAATGTCTGACTCTCTGAGACCCCATAGACTGCAGCATGCCAGGCCTCCTTGTCCATCACCAACTCCCAGAGTTTATTCAAACTCATGTCCATTGAGGTGATGATGCCATCTAACCATCTCATTCTCTGTTGTCCCCTTCTCCTCCTGCCTTCAAACTTAGCATCCGGGTCTTTTCAAATGAGTCAGTTCTTTGCATCTGGTGGCCAGAGTATTGGAGTTTCAGCTTCAGCATCAGTCCTTCCAGCGAATATTCAGGACTGATTTCCTTTAGGATGGACTGGTTGGATGTCCATGGCTGTCCAAGGGACTCTCAAGAGCCTTCTCTAACACCACAGTTCAAAAGGATCAGTTCTTCGGTGCTCAGCTTTATTTATAGTTCAACTCTCACATCCATGCATGATTGCTGGAAAAACCATAGCTTTGACTAGATGGACCTTTGTTGGCAAAGTAATGTCTCTGCTTTGTAATATGCTATCTAGGTTGGTCATAACTTTCCTTCCAAGGAGTAAGAGTCTTTTAATTTCATGGCTGCAGTCACCATCTGCAGTGATTTTGGAGCCCAAGAAAATAAAATCAGCCACTGTTTCCATTGTTTCCCCATCTATTTCCCATGAAGTGATGGGACCAGATGCCATGATCTTAGTTTTCTGAATGTTGAGTTTTAAGCCAACTTTTTCACTCTCTTCTTTCTCTTTCATCAGGAGGCTCTTTAGTTCTTCTTTGCTTTCTGCCATAAGGGTGGTGTCAGCTGCATATCTGAGGTTATTGATATTTCTCCTGGCAATCTTAATTCTAGACATGAGGTAGCTGATTTTTCTCTCTGACATTTTTGCAGAGAGGGTGCAGAACAACTCAGTATTAACTTATTAATAATAAAGTATTGGCTTATTCAAGTCATTAGCAGTCCAAAGAACCCCTTCCAGTGACAGTATAATAGTCAGGTTTGCAATTAGAAAGAACTGGATTACAGACTCAGGCATTGGGGTGAGGATTTTCAGGGGCTGAATTGACATTCTGATGCCTCAAGAATGTCCAGCCTCAGATGCTCTACAAGCAGGTCTAAAAAGATGGATGATGTAGGAGGTCTCAAAATATGTTCACTGCCTAAGAAATTTTACCCTTATCCTAAGAATTTGTGTACTAGGTTTGGTGTGCTTACATGTCTGCAGGCAGCCTCGTTGGTGGTCGCTTGGTGTTTGAGATATCAGGGCTGTGGCAATGCAGAACCCCTTAGTGAAAGCTCGCAGGTAGCACTCAGGAATGCTCAGTTAGTGCCTGGACCAACCACTGAATCTGCTCCCAGAGCAAGAATGGTCTTCAGAACTGGTGAGTCGTGTCCAGATCAGCCTGGGAGGAGTATCTGCTGTCAACATTCCCTGCTTCTCCATTGATGGCCTCTCACCACTTAGAGGGCTCCCCTTGTGGCTCAGCTGGTAAAGAATCCTCCTGTAATGCAGGAGACCTGGGTTTGATCCCTGGCTTGGGAAGATCCCCTGCAGAAGAGAAAGGCTACCCACTTCACTAGTCTGGCCTGGAGAATTCCATGGACTGTATAGTCCATAGGGTTGCAAAGAGTCAGACATGACTGAGCAACTTTCATTTTCACTTTTCACCACTTAGAAGCTTTGACTTTCACTGGCTTTCACTCTGAAAGATCCTGAGATTCCCATCTTTCAATCACGTTCTCATTTACAAACACATTTTCTCCCAAGAAAGATTCTAATAAACCGGTCCTTTGTGCTGTGCTTAGTTGCCCAGCCATGGCTGACTCATTGTAACCCCGTGGACTGTAGCCTACCAGGCTCCTCTGTCCATGGGGATTCTTCAGGAAAGATTACTGGAATGGGTTGGCATGCCTTCCTCCAGGGAATCTTTCCAACCCAGTGATCAAACCCAGATCTCCTGCACTGCGGGCAGATTCTTTACTGTCAAGCCACCAGGGAAGCCTAAAGATACTGGAGTAGGTAACCTATCCTTTCTCCAGGGCATCTTCCTGACCCAGGAATCAAACCGGGGAAACCTATCCACATTGAGAGGTAAATAACTGATGAAGTGTAAGTTGCTACCTCTTTCAGTCCCATTTGCATTATATAGGTATCAAGATGAAATGCCAATTCCCCCCCCCCACACAAAAAAATCAGTTTCTGTGGTAGGGAGATGGGCAAGTATTTCTCAGTTTTCTATCTAGAAAGTGATTGCCAGAGCCATCCCAAATTATGGCGTGATTGTCATAAGCCTCTGTTTTATTTTGATTCTAGGGAATGCTGCTACTTAAGTGGACAGTAGTATTTTATTTGGATGCCTTCTGAACTCTTCACTCTGTTGATCTGATATCAATGTTTTTGGAATTTTAGTGGGTGAATTATTTCAGTGGGTAAGAGTTTAGTAACTGAAAGGTCGAATAATCCAGTTTAAGCTAGTAATTTCTTTAGAGGAAAAAGCCTTTTTTTAAAGGTCACAAAACTATAACCTGAATCATTAGCTACAGCTGTTACATGCTCTTCATTATGGAAATCACTTGAACTGTACAGATCAAATCAGTAATCCAAAACCAGCAAACCCTATGGTAGTGGCACTCAAGAGTGAACTTTGTGCACAAAAGGCCATAAATATTATATGCTTGAAATGACCTTAAGATATTGAGAGCTCAGTAGTAGCCTAAATTATTGGGCTGTTTTGGAAAATTATCACATTTACGTATGTTACACTGAGGAGCATGGGTGTTGAAATCAGAAGGTCGTGCGTAAAAATTTCAGGTTTGACCCTGGTTGACCTTAGGTCTTATTTCCTTGTCTACAAAATGGGAATAATACTAAGTCCCTGACAGATTGAATTGCAGTATTCTTTTGTAGAACATTAAGTACCGTGTTTGACACATGGAAAACATTCTATGTATAGTAGTAATAATGAAAAAAATCAGATTTTTGCATTTTATATCACTGATTGTTTGTTTCCACAAGTAGTAGTCATGTGTTGTAAATTTTTCCTTTATTCTGGCTTTTGTCTTTGATAAATGGTGAGATTCCAGAAATTTTATTTATTTTAAAGAGTGGATGTGTTTTTAAAAGAATTGCAAAGAGAAAAATACACCCTTACATTTTTGAATGATTTAATATGCATTATTAACTTTATAAATGTCAGAGAAGTATATTGTTTGTTTTTCTGTAAATTAATTGGTCAAACAACCATATCTTTGATATAAGGCAGTAAAGCCAAAAGATAAAATGTTATTTATTCTAAAATGGCAGTATGTTGCTCTTACCATAAGAATATTAATAGGGAAGGAAGTTTGGGAGATTTTTATATCAGCCTACATATCATATGCCTATATATATATATGTATATATATATGTATGTATGTGTGTGCTCGTTGTAATATTTTTCTTTTTTGTATTTTTAAAATATAGAAATAGCTTGAGTTTCCCGTTTTAAAATCATGGCTTTGTGAATCTCTATAAGGTTACTATTTCCTAATTGAAAATGTGCTTTCCTGATGAGAGAGTTTCAGGAAGCTTTTGTGTTTTCCATTGTGAAACAGAAACTCACATGCAAAACACCTGGTAAATAAGAAAGAGACCCTACTGGTAATAGAACAGGTGAGTCAGATTGGTAAATTACATTTTTCTTCAGATTGGACATAATTTTCTTTCCTAGATATTGCTCAAGGCCCTTTATGAATTCCAGCTTCTGTCTTTTCTTATATTTATGGATTCACTAAAATCCTCAGGTAGCGAAATACCTGCTCTCATGAATCATTTGCAGATAATAGTGGTTCAGACACTCTCTGTCCAAATTGATAATGGGTATCTGATCCAAAGCGATGACTATTTTTTAAGGTCTATATAAGGAGTTCATGGTGGAAAAAAATCCCTTTTCCTCTGATCTCATGTTCATTATCACATCCAATAGTTAGTATCCTAAATGTAGAAATGTAGAATAAGGGAAACTAGAGCTACTCTATTGTTCAAGTCTTCAAATTGCTCTGTAAAAAGCACATCTATTCCAGACAGAATTCCTGTATACACTGTGCTGTTTAGCACTTTTAGGAAAAATGGAGGTTATATTTACATTTATCCTTCCTATCTGCATCCTTCCTCAAATATTGAAATCATTATTTATGAAATTGTATTTTTAAAGTTATTTTCACTTACGAGAGATTTCATATAGGCTTTACAAAAACATTGAATTTATATGTAATATTTAGTATATTTTAAATAGAGCTAATATTCTGCTTTATTAATGTGTAGATTGACTTATTTGAATTGTTTCCTCAGGGTCAAATAAATAATTCCCTTCCAAGAGTAATGATACTGTAATTGCTAGCTCTCTGTGTATGATGAGCATGAGTCACACTGGGACGTAGTGAAATATGTAAATTTCTAGATTACACCCACAAAGACTTCCAGTAAATTGGTCTAGAGTGGAGATTTCAGAGAGATAGACAGATGAAAGCCAGATAGTTGTGATGCAGATAGCTCTTAGATACACGTTGAAGTCCTAGAGACACCATTGACTTTCTGACAGAGATGGTGTGCTGATGAATTACAGTTTGCGATTTACGTTTTCAGCCTACATGTATCTGGCATCAGTCCATGCATAGTCCCACTAAGTAGACGCCTAGGGTGTACTGCAGCTGTGGACAACATGAATTCCTCACAATCCCCAGCCTCTTCTTCAGCTCTCTTGATTGCTGTGGGAATCTGTGACCATCACATTTCCTTGCCACCCATGACATGTTGTTCTTGCTGCTTGAAGTACACTCTTCTGTTCCCCCTTTTCTGAGCCTCAGCTCAGCTACCACCTCCACCTGGAAAGCTCGCCTGACCTCCCTAAGGGTCTCTGTTTTTAGCGTATTCATCCTACCATGTGCTTTTCTCTCTAGCATTTGTCACAGTTGCAATTCCTGTGTGATGTTTGATCATTGCTTGCCTTTCTCAGTAGACTCAAAGCTCAATAAGACACAGATCAGGACTGACTTCTTATTTGTTTGTTTCTGGTTGTATCTCCAGAGCTTAACAAGGCCCTGCACATAGTAGGCTCTTAGTCAATATTGGTGTGAATAAATACATCGAAGTAACCCTTAATCTCACCGTCTTAAGATACCTAAATTCGTTAAGATGAGGAATTTTGGGAATGGCTATTTGAAGGGCCAGGCGTACCATTAGCATCTTCAGTAACTCAGGAAACTGGAAAGCCTTGAAGGTAAGGGCTGTGATGGGAGAGGACATGCATTAAACAGTATCCCTGTTTAAGACTGTGGAACTCTGTTAGTGCTAAATGTACGTAACTGTTGATCAATGTTAAATAGAAAGATATGTAGTTAAGGGTAAAAGTTTTGGTACACATTCAGTTTTTTCTCATGTAAATCTTGATTGTGGTCTTAGAAATGCTCAACTCTGATGGCACTGTCCATCTTCTCTTCAGGAGGTGGTGGAACATGTATAAAGAGGAGGATCAAGCATTGTGTTGTATGCACCAGGCACCACGTATATACTTTGCGTGTAATTTTCCACTTGACCCTCATAACCATCCTATGAGCATTAAGGAATAAGACCAAGAGCCCCAGGGAACAACCGTTGGCTCAAAGTCATATCTCGTTTGTTTAGTTAATATTATGTTTTAGATTCTTAAGCTAAGATCCTCAGTCCCTACTCTTTTATTATTGTATCTCTTATTATTTAGAAAATGTTTGTAACAAATAACAAAGCCTAATATGAATACTAAAGAGAAAGGACTGGTTTATGGGACTGAAAATGCCAAAGGATCATGATACCTCTAGGGTACAGGCACCGGTTCTTTGCTGATCTCCTGGTTCTGCCCTGTTTAGGGTTTTAGCTATATTCTTAGGTGAGTCTTCCTCGTGGCAACAAAGCTGTCTGGCCCTTTACACACACACTACACACACACTACACAGCCCAGAGCTAAGGAGCTCTTCTGTCTAGGCATTTTTGGGAAAGTCCTTGACATTGATTTTGATTGCTCTGACTTGAATGCTTGTCAACTTCTTCAACCAATCAGAAGGCATTATGGAGGAGAGAAGGAATAGCCTTAGTCATGTCTCATGAGTTACCCCTTCTGAGACAGGAGGGGATTCGTTTTCTTAAACCACACAAATTATAGGAAGAGAGGGAAGGAATGGATTCTAGGAGGAGAACCCATGCGTTAGATGGTCTCTTCTTGAAAAGTGTTTAATTAGTGGAAATGTAAGCAATAGTGTAGGATAGATATATCTGGAGACAATTGATATTTAAAAATGATGTTCTTATCTGGATATACTTTTAAACAGCTCTAAAAGATTATCATTAAAGAAAGCAACCACTTGTATTTTTAATTTTTGAAAAGGTTGTTCTTTATCAGTGAGATTGAGCAGCATTTAAGGAAAATACCTGTCTGATGGTTCAGGCTCTTCTTAAGTTGGCCAAGTATTTGAATATTTATAATGATAAAACACATATTTTGCAGCACATGGAATAGTTGTATTTGACCAATTATTTCTCCTTTCTCTACTTTGACAATAATGTTTGCCACTTTGTATGTCTAATACCGGTGTTACCGCATTGACAGATACAATATGAAATGTTTATAGAAAGCTGACTATGTGTTCAGCATTGTTCCAGAGTATTACCTGTAATCTTTACCACGTTCCAATGAAATAGGCACAACTATCCCCATTTTCCTGGAAAAGAATCTGAGGTCCCCCAATTAGTAATGTAGGACTGCAAGCACACGCCTTCTGCTCTTAGCTCTTGCTCTAACCACTGGGTTATTCTCAATCCAGAGTCATGCAAAAAATGATTTTTAACTCATTTCTCGATTAATGTTCAGTTATTTGTTGACTTTTGTTCCTTTTGATTTTTAAAATGTCTATCAACAGATGACTAGATAGAGAAGATGTGGTGTATATGTACATATTTATCATATATATATGTATATATATACACAATAGGATGTCACTCATCTATGAAAAAGAGTGTAAACTTTATGCAATATACTATATATGTATACACATATTTATATGCATTATACCATATATATCTCTTTATGCAATCTATGCAATATACTGTATATATATATATCTTTATTCAGTCAATGCAATATACCACATATGTATACATGCACATATGTGTGTATATATATATATACACACACACATACAATAGAATATCATTCAGCTATAAAAATAGAGTACAGTCTTATCATTTGCAACAACATGGCTGAACCTGGAGACCATTAAGCTTCATGAAATATGTCAGACAAAGATAAATACTGTATTTTCACTTATATGTGGAATCTAAAAAACAAAGCAAATTAGAAAATATAACAAAACAGAATCAGAATCACAGATCCAGAGAACAAACCAGTATTGCCAGAAGGAGTAATAGTGGGTGAATGGCAAAATAGGTGAAAGAGCTTAAGGGGTACACGCTACCAATTATAAAAGGAATAGCTCACAGAGATGTAATATATAGCACAGGAAATATAGTTAATAATATTATAATAAATTTGTATGTTATATAATTTATAAAAACATCAAATCACTATTGTTGTATACTTGAAGCTAATATACTATTTCAAGTCAATTATACTTCAACAAAATAAAAATAAAATTAAGTAAAACACGTTTTGCAGGGCAAATCACTACACTTCAGTAATTTAGTTGAGAACAAAGAATATGGAATAAAATCACATCATGGATTTAAGCATGTTTTGATATTTGCATTATAAGGTTTAACTAAATCATATCGCCATTGTCAAGGATAATAGCTGTTGAGTCTTAAGTAACAAAATGTTTTGGTTGAGACCATTAGTTTCAGCGAATGAATTCTTTGGCAAGAGGGGTCCTGACTCAATTGCGTTGAATATAGTCAAGACGTATTTTGTTACTGTGAAAAGTTATTCTCCTTGACAACTTGATGATATAAATAAAAACAATCATTCTTTATAATCTTGATCATTGTTTGTCCTTCTTTTAGAATTAGCCAATATTTACTTTATTGCCATGACATACAGATAATAAAATAATTGAATTAAAAAAATTTTTTGGTACCAACTTGATTTTATCTCAGTTAATTCAGTCAGAGACACTCTGAATACTGATAACATCTTTGTCGTCTCATAGACACCTCTTTTGTAACTATCCAAGAATTTGGAAAAATAAATGCCGTCTTTGAAGAGGGGCAGACCACAATTATAACTGATATATTCATCTATTTGTCACCCTTTCCATCTGTGTTTACAAACCATGCCTACACACCTGTGAATCATCAACATGTTCATACAGGAGCCTCTGCTGAATTTCCTTGTGCTTGCTGGATCTATTAACATAGACACAATTATACTTCATCTTTTTAGCTCAGATGGAGAGCAACTCCTTTTTAATGGTAGAGTTTATTTATTTAAATTGAAGTTTAATTTCACTTGTAGATTTGATAAAATGCTTACTCTCTGTTGATTTAGTCTTCTCAAATGTCCAAACATTTTTATAGTTTTACACATCCCTCATGCATGAAAAATTGAGAATATGTGTGTGTGTGATTTGCTGGAAATGAGTCATGCACTGAAATCATGCAGATTCCTTTGTGTTGTTACAACCACATGAGTGCTATGAACAGAGAAAAGTAGTCAGAGTTGGCTTGAAAGGAGGTGGTTTCACTGGCAATAAGCTCATTTAAATATAATTGTCATGCAGGAAAAACCTATTTGAACACTGAATACATTTCAAAACTATGTGCTAGACTAGCAAGACAATATAGTATTCCTTAAACCAGTTTTGATTTCTACATCTTGGAACATGGACAATGCTGAGATGCTTTGAGATTGAAATAGAGGACACTTTTAGGGAAGTTATTACTTTGTGATGTACCTGCTGACAATTATGCAGACATGCAGAAATATATTGAAAGGACAACAAAGCGTTTTAATATTTGTTAATTAAGGGCAGCTCTGCTTTAGGATTTGGGGACAAAAATAATAAATATAGCTAATATTTATTAAGTACTTACTGTGTATCTTGCACCATTCTACAATGCAAATATAAATAAAAATTTTTTAATCCTCTCAACAGCTTCATGGGGTAAGTATGATTATAATTTTCATTTTATACGTGAAGAAGTTGAGGCCCAACAAGGTCCAGTAATCTGTCTAATGTTGCATAGCTAGTAAATAGCTAATCTGAGACTTAAACCCATTTCTGGGACCCATGTACTTAAGATAGTATGCTATGATGTATAATTGGTGTGATGAGTACAAAAAGTATGTGTGGATTTTGTCATAGTTTTATTGTGAGAAGTAAGGTAAACTACCTGAAAAATAAAGGAGAGTGTGAGCAAATCCTAGAGCATCCCTCCTCCCAAAGACTTTTAAAGAGTTTACAGTATTTTTGAATTGGAATTCTTCCGATCCTAGATTTCCATTTACTTCTGTTTATTTGTTTGCCCCAGTATGAGTTTCGTAACACAGATTGGAAATATTATGGTTAATAAATTAGGGAACACATTGGCATCAGGGAGATATTTTTGAGTTATAAAAGAATAAATTTTCTCACACATAGCACTTGGACACATGATGACATGGCTTGAGCTCCTCATTGATTTGGTTTCTCACTAATGGTCTTAAATGTTTGACCTTACTATTGATGACTTAGATTTTTTTTTCCTTTTGTTTGTTCTTCAAGACTCATTCAGGAATGTTTAGATGTGATTTTGTACATTTTGATTAACCTATTATCTTCCAATAAGTATTAGATAGGTATAGCTGTAAAATTTATTTTTCTTTTTTTTAATTGAAGTATAGTTGATTTATAATGTGTTCATTACTGCTGTACAGTAAAGTGATTCAGTTATATATATATATATTCTTTTCCATTATGATTTATCATAAGATATCGAATATAGTTCTCTATGCTATACAGAAGGATATTGTTGTTGCTTATCAGTTTTTTTATACAAGAGCTTATCTCTGCTAACCCCAACCTCCCACTCCATCCTTCCTCCAACCCCCTCCCCTTGGCAATCACCAGTATCTTCTCTATGTCCCTGAATCTGTTTCTGTTACATATATAGATTCACTTGTATCGTATTTTAGATTCTACATATATGTGATACTGTATGCGTATTGTCTTTCTCTGACTCATTTTGCAGACTCTAGTCTGCATCCATGCAGACTCTAGTTCCATCCACGTAGCTGCACAGGGCATTATTTCATTCTTTTCTATGGCTGAGTAACATATGAGGGCTTCCCTGGTGACTCAGTGGTAAAGTGTGTTAGTCACTCAGTCGTGTCTGACTCCTTGTGACCCCATGGACTGTAGCCTGCCAGGCTCCTCTATCCATGGGATTCTCTCGGCAAGAATCCTGGAGTGGGTTGCCTTTCCCATCTCCACAGTGTTAAAGAACCCACCTACCAATATAGGTGACACTTATCAAAACCCTGGGTCAGGAAAGATCCCCTGGAGAAGGAAATGGCAACCCAGTCCAGTATTCTTGCCCGGAAACCCCATAGACAGAGGAACCTGGTGGGTTACGGTCCATGGGGTGGTAAAGAGTCAGACACGTGACTTAGTGATTGATCATGCATGCAACATTATATATATATTAATATATATTATACATACATTATATATAGACATACACATATCCATTATGCATCTGTATATATATATTTATATAAGAAGATGTGGTGTATATCTACATTATAAATTATCCACTCATCTGTCAATGGACTTTTAGACTGTTTCCGTGTTTTGGCTGTTAGTGCTGCTGTGAACACACTGGTGCACATGTCTTTCCAAACCAGAGTTCTGTCTGGATATTTGCCCAGGAGTGGGATTGCTGGACCGTATGGTGATATTCCTTTCAGTTTTGTCAGGGACCCCGTACTGTTTTCCACAGTGGCTGCACCATGTTACATCCCCACCAACAGTCTAGACAGGTTCCCTTTTCTCCACTCCGGAATTTATTTGTTGACTTTCTAATGATGGCCGTTCTGACTGCTGTGAGGTGGTACTTCACTGTAGTTTTAATTTGCATTTCTCTAATGACTAGTGATCTTGAGCATGTTTTCATGTGTCTATTGGCCATCTGTGTGCCTTCGTTAGAGAAATATATATTTAGGTTTTCTGCCTGTTTTTGGATAGAGTTGTCTGTTTGTTGTTGAGTTGTATGAACTGTTTGTATATTTTGGAAATTAAGCTCTTGTGGTTGTATCATTGGCAAAAATTTTCTCCTTTTTAAAAATTTAAAATGAACGATTACCTTTGTTACTGGAATTCCTGTGCTGGCCTAAAATTCTCTAGTTACTAGCTCTCCTTTTCAAATACAGCTATTTTAGAAATGAATTTATTAAAAAATTATAACATGAATTCTTTAATAAACTTTGTTCTTAGGAACACAAATAACCTGTTAATGTGGAAAAGAGTATTCCAAAGGGAAATGAAATTTAAAAAATAACAGTTAAATTGATGAAAAAGAATCAAAATGGTAAATACATTCAAATGTCAAATTTATACAAATTTATAGGACATAGTTTAAGACAAACATTTCAAAGCAAAATAAAGGCCAGTTCCTTTTTGTAATAGCAAGATGAAAGTAAGAAGGTAGAAAAAGATGTGTCTAAATGGAGAAAAAATTTAAAGTGATATAATCACTCAATTTAGAAAGGGATCACAAGAATAATATATATATACACATATATATGTGTATAACTGAATCATTTTGCTGTGCAGCAGAAATTAGCACAATATCGTAAATCATCTATAATTCAAGAAAACAAAGGGATCACAAGAGCATTTACTATCATAGTTAGATATCCACTTCTCCATTACTATGCACATGCTCAATCACACGAGTCAATTACCTGTTAATTTAAATGGGCTATGATGGCGGAGCATGGAAAAATAGAATAGAATCAACATTTTTCTTGTGAAATCCAATGATAAGTGTGTAGCATTGTTTAAGTGAAAAAATGTATAACAGTACAACCTGATTAAGTTAAACATTATGGAGACACACACACAAATATATGTGTATATGTGACCTAGTCCCTTTCTTCTAGCAACATTATTCTAGTTAGGAAGATAGATACATGCATAGTAGCAGATGATTATTATGATAAGCATTGTCATAGAGGAACAAAATGTTCCAATGATGTACTGGGAGTGGACAGAGATTATTCCTGGGTGGGAAGAATATGGGGAAGCTGTTTGGAATAGGTGGTTTTTGAGGTGGACTTTCAATTAAGGATAATTAATGGGGAGAAGACTCTTGAGAGTCCCTTGCACTGCAAGGAGATCCAAACAGTACATCCTAAAGGAGATCAGTCCTGGGTGTTCATTGGAAGGACTGATGCTAAAGCTGAAACTCCAATACTTTGGCCACCTCATGCAAAAAGTTGACTCTTTGGAAAAGACTCTGATGCTGGGAGGGATTGGGGGCAGGAGGAGAAGGGGACGACAGAGGATGAGATGACTGGATGGTGTCACCGACTCAATGGACATGAGTTTGGGTAAACTCTGGAAGCTGGTGATGGACAGGGAGGCCTGGCGTGCTGCGATTCATGGGGTCGCAAAGAGTTGGACACGACTGAGCAACTGAATTGAACTGAATAGGGCAATATTTCAAGTGAAGAGAGTGCTTAAGTTTAGATAACAGTTTGAGAAAAGATCTATGGACAGTTTCAGATGGCAGGAAATATAAGAGGGTAACTGGAGCTGTAAAGCAGTGAGACAAGTTGGTAATAAAGGTATGCAAAATATTGCCTAAGACTTTGAGTGCCAGCCTGACTAGTTAGAGAAATTACTGTATGAAAACGACAATGAACAATTTATAATATATTAAAAATGTGACATTGCTGAAAGAATCAGGATTCAAGATCGTAACCTGAGTATGGTGGTGGTTTAGTTGCTAAGTCGTGTCCGACTCTTGTGACCCCATGGAGTATAGCTCGCCAGGCTTCTCTGTCCATGAGATTTTCTAGGCAAGAATACAGGAGTGGGTTGCCACTTCCTCCTCCAGGGCATCTTCCCGACCCAGGAATCGAACCTGGGTCTCCTGCATCGCAGGCAGATTCTTTCCCAACTGAGCTGCAAGGGAAACCATTGTGCCCACAATCCTGTCTCAAATCCCATATGACTGTCAGAAGGACATGTATATATACACACATACACACAATGGTCTGGAAAATAGGAGAGAGAGGGCCATCACTAAACTCAGAAACTGTGAGCAATTTCTAGAAAACAAATTAAATAGAATTGGATTCATAAAAAGAAATACAGGTCCATGTACTTTCAAGAAAAAAACTACTCTGAAGAGTAAAAACATTTTAGTGAAACTCCCAGCTCAGAGGATTATACCCAAGGGGAATAAGAGGGTAATTAGCCAGTCAGACAATATATAATTAGTGACTTTAAGAAATTATATAGATATTATACAAGCTGATTTAAGTCATTGAATTGATAGAAAAATCATAGAATACAATAAGGAAATTTAAAATATGTCAGGATTATTATTTGAAGAATAGTAATAAGATGTATAACTTTCGAATAACTAAAGGAAGAACTTGCCCTCTACAGATATAAAAACTTATTATCTGTGTAATAATTAGATCACTATGTTATATATTAGTGTAAACAAAGACAAATTAAAAGTAGTGCAGAATCTATCCAGAAATTGATTCACACACACATGAGTATTTGGTTTGCAAGAAGTACATATGAATCCAACGAAGTAGAATGGGCTATTTGATAAATGTTTAGTCAATGGTCTTGCCATTTGCAATTAAATAAAATAATGTGATATCTCAAATTGTTAACCTACTGGCCACTGGTGAGAGAACTGGAATAAGGGAAGCTTGAAGAAACACTTTCACTTTTCAAAAAGATATTTTAGAGGATCTTTATAAAACCGTACTCAGGCATTACTTATATAAAATTTTAAAAGGAAAAATAAGGATAAATATTTGAGTGAGCAAAATCTTTGGACTCATCACTCATAACCATTCTAAAGTTTGCTATTTTCTACTGGGAACAGAATATAGCCTTGAAAATCAGAATAAAAATATTGTGCTTTATTAATCAGCCAAGTTCAAGTCTGTATAATCTTATATTGAGAAATTGTATTGAAAATATATTTATGTGTAGAGTTAAGACATTGTTATTTCAATTTGAAATTATAATTTTCACCTCTACTTGGCTCTGCAAATTTGGAATTTGAAAGCTTTTGCATAAATACCTAACTAGATCCCACTACAAAGCTTATTCTCTTAATCCTTAAATTGCATTGCTCCTCTGTGTAGCTTTCTGGCTGTCATTCATTAGATACATTAGGTAAACATTATGAGTAAAAATATAACCTAATGCTCTGATAAAACTAAATACTAGGTCTAACTTTTCACTTTAGCCCTTGCTTTACCTTTGAGAAGATAAATTTAACCTCTGTTTGGTCTGTAAAATGGGAATAAAATGATCTCAGGATTGTTTTTTGAAATCATGAAATGAAAATACTCAGTTACATTGCTCTGCACATACTAAATATTCAACAAATGTTAGGTACCATTCCTGGAAAAGGATTACCCAGTATTTTTTTTTCAAATGCAGACAAGGAAGATTCTGAGTCTTTTGTATTCAGATAGTATAAGCCCTTATCTTTACACGGTCCTCCAGAGAGCATGAGCTTGATGTTCCTTGGCCTCTATTGAAAGATATAAAAAGGTAGATCTGGTACAAAAGAGGACAGGCTATTACCAATCCACTTGCTTGTGCTTTACACCTCCTAGGATTTTGTAACTGCTTGTCTCAGACTTGGGTGTCTTCACCATTGGTAGGATTGATAGCATGCAATGACCTAACCAGGAATGATGCTAAGGTTATGCGTTTTTAGACATCAAAAATTATGGCATCCAGAGCTTTGAAGTAAATCCTCTGAATGAGCAACTTCTCTGCTCTGTTGCATCAGACAATTGCTGCACCTCCCTGCTGGAGAGGGCGTCTACAGTGCTATAAGATTCTCTGCAGATACTGACCTTAGAGGAACTGTGACCTTAAAATAACAGTTGATTTATTATACAAAGGATAATATAGTCAACCAGTTGACTGTTCGACTTGTTAGTGAGTTGTTTTTGTATGTTGTATTTGTATTCCATCTTGACATCAACTCAGGGTAATGATGTCCAGACTTCCTGTGATCAAAATCAACCAGATTAGTGGCAGGACAGTGCAGTGAGAATGTATTGACCATGTGTAGCAGCCCATGTTCTAGACCTGACTAACTTCAAACTGTTCCATGAATAAATCTCTTCATTTCTTCATTACTTCAATTTATTTCTTTTATTTTTTTCCTTTTATAGATTTATTATTGTGGGAACACATACATAACAAAAGCCTACTCTTCTAACCATTTTTAAGGATACAGCTCAGTGGCATCAGGTACATTCATCTTCCCAAATTGAATCTGTACCCATTAAACAAAACTATCCATTCCTCCCTCCTTCCAGCTCCTAGGAACCACCATCTGTCTGCTATCTGTCTCTGTACAATTTAACTACTTTATGTACATCATCTAAGTGGAATCATGCAGTATTTGTCCCTTTGTGTCTTGGCTTATTTCATGTAATAATGTCTTCAAGTTTCATCCATGGTGTGGCATGTGTTAGTATTTCCTTCCTGTTTAAGGCTGAATAATATTCCATTGTCTGCATATAACACATTTTGCTTATTCATTCATCCACTGATGGTTCCTTGAGTTGCTTTCACCTTTCTGCTATTGTGAATAATGCTATGAACATTGAAAGTGAAAGTGAAGTCACTTAGTCGTGTCGACCCATGGACTGTAGACTACCAGGCTCCTCTGTCCATGGAATTTTTCAGGCAAGAATACTGGAGTGGCTTGCCATTTCCTTCTCCAGGGAATCTTCCCAACCCAGGGATCAAACCCAGGCAGACGCTTTACCATCTGAGCCACCAGGGAAATAACCATGAACATTGAATGCATTGTTCAAATATCTGTTTGAGTCCCTGCTTTCAGTTCTTTTACTTATATACCCAGCAGTCATGGGATTTCTGGGTCATATGATAATTCTGTATTTAATTTTATGTGGAATTTCCATACTGTTTTCCATGGTGGCTGTACCATTTTACATTGCTTCAATTTAAAGTGGTATCTACCTAGAGTGTTAATCGCTCAGTCATGCCCAACTCTTTACAACCCCATGGACTGCAGCCCACCAGGCTCCTCTGTCCATGGGATTTTCCATGCAAGGATACTGGAGGGTTTGCCATTTCCTTCTCTAGAGGATCTTCTTGACCCAGGAATCGAACCCTGGTCTCCTGCACTGCAGGCAGATTCTATACCAACTGAGATATCAAGGAAGCCCTTTTGTCAAATAAAAAGTGATGATTAATAGAATTTCTCATAGCCTCTGAACCCTTGCTTGTTAAATATTAACCCTCCTAAGATCCCAACATGCACAGGAAAGAATTATATTGTATAATTGAGGGCTGTTCAGTTCAGTTCAGTTCAGTCGCTCAGTCATGTCTGACTCTTTGCGATCCCATGAACCGCAGCACACCAGGCCTCCATGTCCATCACCATCTCCCGGTGTCCACCCAAACCCATGTCCATTGTGTCGGTGATGCCATCCAACCATCTCATCCTCTGTCATCCCCTCCTGCCCTCAATCTTTCCCAGCATCAGGGTCTTTTCAAATGAGTCAGCTCTCCACATCAGGTGGCCAAAGTATTGGAGTTTCAGCTTCAGCATCAGTCCTTCCAATGAACACCCAGGGCTGATCTCCTTTATGATGGACTGGTTGGATCTCCTTGCAGTTCAAGGGACTCTCAGGAGTCTTCTCCAGCACCACAGTTCAAAAGCATCAATTCTTCTGTGCTCAGCTTTCTTTATAGTCCAACTCTCACATCTATACATGACGACTGGAGAAACAATAGCCTTGACTAGACGGACCTTTGTTGACAAAGTGATGTCTGTCTTTTTAATATGCTCTCCAGGTTGGTCATAACTTTCCTTCTGAGGAGCAAGTGGCTGTTAGGGAAGTGTAATTATGTATATGCTGGAAAGTTTACCAAAATAGATTAGTTACTAAATAAAATATAAACTTTTCTTGATAAAGTCAACATAATTGTACATATTTGTACCTTAAATCCTCTCTGACAAGAAGGATTCCGATTCTCAGTGATACCCTCAATGCCCAAAGTTACTGCTTAAAAACATTTGCAGAGTGAATAAATAAAGAATAAGGATGTCTAAACTACACTAAACACTTCATCCAATTTTGCCTTATCTAATTTGTCATGGCTTTGGCAATCATAGATATATTCTTGGGTGTCTCTCTCTCTCTCTCTCTCATACACACACACATGCACACACACATATACCCATTTACACGCACACGTTGACTTTTCAATGTTAGCATTGAGCAACGTTCAGCCCAATAATTTGAGCAAGGTACCCTTTCTTTACTCAGTGGGTGAAGTCAGAAAAAGAGTCTGTAAAGCCTTTGGTGCCGAACAGGACTTTCTCTCCACATCAGTTTTAGATGATATCTGTGATCAGAGAGACATATGCTGTTCGAATGCTTCCTCTGTACTTCAGAACTGGCTGTGACCTGGAGGGGGTAGAGTGCCCTTCTGTGGTTGCCTAGAAACTGGCCGCACAAGTGTCAACTTACTTTCATGGCTTTAAGGGAGACGGAGCCTCGCAGAGAGCCCTAGACTTTGTAGAGGGGGAGAAAAGGTCCTTGTGTGTTTTAAAACAAGTGTCTCACCAGGAGATAATGGTCGAGCCGTGGGTTATAAATGATGCATTTTGTTCTTTTCGTCTTGCTGATGGCACAAGGGAAAAAAAAAGTTCATCTCTTGCTTATCAAAATACTGTGACATTTCTTTTTCCACAGGAAAATTTTCAATCACAACCTTCTGCAGCAACCGATACCAGATTTAACAGTTGTAAAACTCTACAATGTCTCATTAAAACCTATGTTTGGCCTCTTTTCTTTTATGTACGTCACACAAAATAAAACACACACGGACCCTCACTAAACACTCAGAGACCTTCACGAAAATTTGCTATTATTTCCTTCCTCATTTCTTTAGGAGTACGTTTGCTACTGAGGATGTAAATCATCTTTGTTTGTTTCCTGTTCCAAATTTTTAATATTTTGTGTGTTTCCGTTAGCACAGCTACCTCTAAACTATCAGTTTTATTAGGTCTATTAGCTTTGAAGAAGGCAAATTTCACAAAGTCTCCTTGAAAACGAATGTATTTGTGAGAGATATTTAGAAATATGATAAAGGTGAAAGGATCTTTCTATGCCAGTCACCTCATGAGTGTGTCATGAGTATTAATTTTTAAATAGAATCCTATGTTCATTTAGGTTTAGATAGTTATTTGACAGGAGAGATTTTTGCTTTCCAAGCTGCATGTTCTATGTGTACAAACTAGAGTGGTGAATTGGTCAATGTCAGATCAATAGGAATGAGGATTGTGTAACTCAGTTTTCAAATATAGAGTACCAGGTGGTTAGGTGATATGATTCTCACATCCTTCCTGAGATTAAATTGATTTTGTAATTTTTACAAAACTAAGCATAGCATATACAATTTGATATCTCTGAGCTACTATAGATCTGGTGTAGAAAACATATGCCCCAGTTATAAAGGACAAACTGATATGGTGCAATGTCCAGACAAACGGCTTTTAAGAAAGCTAACAATAGTGTGAGCCTACAGCCACAGTAGTTGACTTACAGATAAAATAACATCTAAAGTAATCAAAGCCTGAATTTTGAATGGTTGTTCACTTACGAATTTTAATACATGGACATATTTTTATTGCCTGTTTGCCCTCATAAGTGCTCAGTAAATGTGAATTGAACGATCCCCACACAGGTGTACAGTACAAACATGCATAGATGGGCTCTGTTCTTTACAGCTCTCAACTATTTCCTGATAAATTAATTTGTATTTTTGCAGAAAATTGAGATGAGGGCGCTATTTTTTCAACATCAGGCATTCTTACTACAGTTAACTAAGCTGACATTTGCTTTTTGATAGGGATATTCTTCCCCTTTCTCTTGAAAACCTTCTCACTCTTGGTCCTGCTGTCCTTTGCTTTCAACCATTCAAAATAAATACTTGTATTTAGCTCATCCAGAACCTTATATTTAATGCTGATAGAACTCAATGTGTATGTTAAAGCCAGAAAAAATAAGAAAAAATAAGGACATAAAAATTTGGATTCATTTACACAGCTTCATATAATGTTCTACTATGAAAGAAATACAGGATACATTTATACACAGATAAATGTTTAAATGTGAATAAGAGATACTAATTGACAAGTGTAGTTGGTTTTAATATTTTTTTAAAAGGTTCCCTCACCCAATTACTAAATCTAGAAACTATCTGGCTGGTCTCTTTTATTTTTGTATTTTATTTTTATAATGAGATTTTCATGTTGAGTCTTTTTAAAAACACAGAATAGTAATCAACAACGGAATACATTAAAATTGAGAAAATCAGTACCAAAGAAATAGTGAGTTTGGATAAAACACCTAATTTGCTCATGGAAAATGAAGTCTGTGTTTAGGTGTTTCAAATAATAATAGGAACAAATGTAGTAATGCATATATCTTACTTTGAAATCATGATTCAGACCAAATTGTTTAGTTTATGTTTAGTCCGAGTTAGAATGCAGAAAGTGTTTGTAAATTCATAGTGAAGTGAAGTTGCTCAGTCATGTCCGACTCTCTGCGACCCCATGGACTATAGCCTACCAGGTTCCTCCATCCATGGGATTTTCCAGGCAAGGATACTGGAGTGGGTTGCCATTTCCTTCTCCAGGAGATCTTCCCAACCCAGGGACTGAACCCGGGTCTCCCACATTGTAGGCAGACGCTTTACCATCTGAGCCACCAGGGAAGTCTATTGTAAATTCATAGGTGGGCATCTAATTTCTCTCCCTCGTTCTCTCTCCTTGTGACATGGAGCCCTTGCTGTCCTCTACATGCTATATTAATCTCTACTTACCAGCTGTGGGACCATGCTTGAGTTAGGTCTCTTTATGCCTTTCATCATTTTTAAAATAGTGGTAGCAGTATGTATTTCATAAAGTTGTTATGAGGATTGAATGGTTCTTAGTCAATTTCATAAAATGGTGCCTGGGACATAAAAAAGTGGGATGAGTATTTATTAAATAAATAGAAATAGCATTCCTCTCTCTGGGCATACTTCACACTTCAGAAACCTCACAAAGAGGGTTTCCAGGGTCAAGGAGTGATTCAGCTTGTGCAGTCACTTAGTATTTCTGAAAGCGTATTTTCCATGTTCAATCTTAAAACTTCAAAAGAGCCTCCACTTTCACAAAGATTACCTGGCAACTGGTTGGGGGTGAGGGGATGTCGCCTTTAGGACAAAAGAATAAATTTCAAAAAATTCCTGAGGAGCAAAAAGGCAACTTTCTCTGGTTTTTGCACTCAAAGAGTGGATACTGAAAGGGTTTGCAAAGATGTATTATAGATATTATAATGTGGTAGAGCTTTTTTTTTTTTAAGTTCTACAACTGGTGCCTGAGTCTCATTAAAGGGGGCCAACCTAGGGCCTGTTAATGCCCTCTATTACTTTTAAAGTGTTATAGGCTTGTAAGAGTGGGATTTTAAAGATCAAAAGCTGGTTCTTGGATTTATGTTGAGCTTTAAGACCTTGTTATTCAAGGTGTTCCAGCGTCAGCATCACCTGGGAGCTCGTGTTAGAAATAAAGAGTCTCAGGACCCCTACACTGACTGAAACAAAATCTGCATCTTAAAGAGATACAGCCTGAGTTCAGTCATGAACAGTGAGTGGCCCCTCATACCAGAATTAAAATTACATCTTTATAGAGTTTCAGAGCTTTGAAGGATCTTAAAAATTATCTAATCTAACTGCTTTATTTTCTGGTTTCTTATGTTTCAGAGATAATTGTTCAGTACTTGCTATAAAGTCTGTGTTGTAGGTAGGCTTCCCCTACCAACGCAAGAGACGTAAGAGATGCGGGTCCAATCGCTGTATTGCAAAGGTCCCCTGGAGGAGGGCATGGCAACCCACTCCAGTATTCTTGCCTGGAGAACCCCATGGACAGAGGGGCCTGGCGGGTTCCAGTCCAAAGGGTTGCAAAGAGTCGGACATGACAGAAGCGACAAGCACAGCACGGCATAGACCCAGTTCTTGCTCTGAGGTCTCTTCAGAGAGGAAATGGAATGTAAACTAGTAGGTGTGACACAGTGTATAGACCCCTCTTTTATAAGAAATGCAGAGAGCCATGAAAGAAGACGCTGAGCCTGTACGGGGGAATCAATGAGGCATCTACTTGCTTTGAGTTTGGGCTTTGAGTTTTCCTGTAGCTCTGTGGTGGCCCCTGAGACTCTGAATCTCTATGTAACTGATAAGGCTATGAAGGAAGCTTGTGGATACAGCTTTGTATAATGAGTACCACAGGCTGGATGGTTTAAATGGATATTTATTTTCTCACAGTTCTGGAGACTAAAATCTGAGATCACGATATCAGCAGGGTGGATCTCTTTGAGCCTTCTCTCCTTGGTTTATAATCTTCCCATGTCTTTGTATGGATCCTTTATCTGTGTGTGCCTTTGTCTTAAACTCCTTCTTGTAAGGACATCAGTTATATTGAATTAGGGTCTGGGCACATAACCTCATGTTGTGTTAATTAGCTGAAAGGCCCAATCTCTAAATACAGTCACATTTTGAGGTACTGTGGGTTAGGATTTCAACATTTGAATTTCAACATTTTGAACATTGAATTTGAACAACTCAGCCCATAGTGCCAGGTAAAATTTCAACATAAGTTTGCCATCATCTATTACTATAAATTAACTTATTGATATGATTATGATAATTACTCTATATCTCCAAGCTGAAATCAAATTACTGAGTTTCAGAGTTACTTACCAGTAACAGTGCGCACTTTGCTTCTAAGTGAATGCACCTCAGGCATCCAAATTCACCAATCAGCTGCCATGTGCCCTTTTAGCAAGAGAACCCCCAGCCATTTTTTCTTTTGAGATTCCTTTAAGTTACCACTCAGTCAAGGCCAAGTGAGCCCATCATCTCAGAAAGAACCAGTTCAATCTATTCATCAAATAGAATGATGTGGACCTGACAAATTCGAGTCCTATTGATTTTTGAATTTTATTACCCTTGAGTCACACAACATGATTTTTTTTTAAATTATGGTGATGTTGGTTTCTGTTGTGTGTGCTGTGCTAAGTCACTTCAGTCATGTCTTACTCTTTGCGACCCTATGGACTGTAACCTGCCATGCTTCTCTGTCCATGGAATTTTCTAAGCGAGAATACTAGAGTGGGTTGACATTTCCTACTCCAGGGGATCATCCTGACCCAGGGATCGAGCCCACTCTCCTGTGTCTCCTGCGTTGGCAGGCAGATTCTTTATCACTGTGCCACCTGGGAAGCCCATGTTGGTTTATAACCTTATGTAAATTTCATGTGTTCATAATTATAATTTGACATCTGCATGCATTATAGCAGCATGCTCACTACCGGAAGTCTAGCCTCTGTCTTGTTGCTGTTGACTGCAGTATGCCAGTCTTCCCTGTCCTGCACCATCTCAAGCCCAAGTCCAGTGAATCGGTGATATCATCCAACTGTCTTGTCCTTTGTCGTCCCCTTCTCCTCCTGCCTTCAGTCTTTCCCAGCATCAGGGTCTTTTCCAATAACTCAGCTCTTCCCATCAGGTGGCCAAAGTATTGGAGCTTGAGCTTCAACATCAGTCCTTCCAATGATTATTCAGGATTGATTTCCTTTAGGATTGACTGGTTTGATCTCCTTTCTGTCCAAGGGAATCTCAAGAGTCCAGCTCTCACATCCATACATGACTACTAGAAAAACCATAGCTTTGACTAGATGGACCCTTGTTGGCAAATTAATGTCTCTGCTTTTTAATACACTGACTAGGTTTGCCATAGCTTTTCTTCCAAGGAACAAGCATCTTTTAGTTTCATGGCTGCAGTCACCATCTGCAGTGATTTTGGAGACCAAGAAAGTAAAATCTGTCACTGTTTCCATCGTTTCCCCATCTATTTGCCATGAAGTGATGGGACCAGATGCCATGATCTTAGTTCTCTGAATGTTGAGTTTCAAGCCAACTTTTTCACTCTCTTCTTCCACCTTCATCAAGAGGCTCTTTAGTTCCTCTTCACTTTCTGCCATAAAGGTGGTGTCATCTGCGTATCGGAGGTTATTGATATTTCTCCCAGCAATTTTGTTTCCAGCTTGTGCTTCATCCAGCCTGGCATTTCATATGATGTATTATTCTGCTTATAAGTTAAATAAGCAGTGTGACAATATATAGCCTTGATGTCCTCTTTTCTCAATTTGGAACCAGTCTGTTGTTCCATGTCCAATTCTGACTGTTGCTTCTTGATCTGCATACAGATTTCTCAGGAGGCAGGTAAGGTCTTCTGGTATTCCCATCTCTTAAAGAATTTTCCAGTTTGTTGTGATCCACACAGTCAAAGGCTTTAGCGTAATCATTGAAACAGAAGTAGATGCTTTTCTAGAATTATCTTGTTGTTTCTATGATCCAACGGATGTTGGCAATTTGGGCTTTGATTCCTCTGCCTTCTCTAAATCTAGCTTGTACATCTGGAAATTCTCAATTCACATATTGTTGAAGCCTAGCATGGAGGATTTTGAGCATTACCTTGCTAGCATGTGAAATCTTTCTGTTACCACACAGATGAACCCATTTTACCCTCATCCTGCCCCTCCTTCTCCTCTGGTAACCACCAACCTATTCTTGCTACCTATGTGGTTTTGTTTTATTTGTTATTTATTTCATTTATTTTGCACATGTGAATGAAATTCGTTTGGTATTTGTCCTTCTTCACCTGACTTATTTCACTTAGCATAATGCCTTCAAGTTCCATAACTGTTGTTGAAGATGCAGTATTTCATTTTTTATGGCTAATTCATGTTCCATTGTGTCTGTGTGTATGTGCGTGCACGCGTGTGTGTCTGTGTTTATTTGCCACATCTTTATCCATTCATTCATTGATGGACACTTACTTTTATTTCCCATATCTTAGCTATTGTAAATAATATGCAGTGAACACAGAGGTGCATATATCTTTTTGAATTACTGTACTTCAGATAAGTACCTAGAAGTGGGTACTGAATCATATGGTATTTTTATTCTTAATTTTTTGCAGGATCCCCACACTGTATTCCATACAGTAGAGCTTCCTACCAACAGAGTAGGGGAATTCCCTTTTGTCATATTTTTTCCAATACCTCTTATTTCTTTTCTTTGAGATAATGATGTCTCACTGTACTTTTGATTTGTATTTTCCTTATAATTAGTAATGTTGAACATGTTTTCATGTGCCTGTTGGCAATTTGTATGTCTCCTTGAAATATTATCCGGTCAAATCATTTGCCCATTTTTTTAATTGAGTAGTTTGGTTTTTTTTGTTGTTCTTGATTTTATGAGTTCTTTATATATTTTGGACATTAACCATTATTGGATATATGATTTGCATATATCTTCTTCCATTTGCTTAGGTTGTCTGTTTTGTTGCTGATTTCTTTTGCTCTGCAGAAGCTTTTTAGGTTAATGTAGTCCCATTTTTTTCACTTTTGCTTTTGTTTCTCTTGTCCAAGCAGACAGATTCCTAAAGCTATTGCTAAGATCAATGTCAAAAAACTTATTGCCTATATTCTCTTCTAGGAGTTTTATAGTTCCAGGACAGGAAATGGTTCTTAATTCTTCTAAAGGAAATTACTGTTTACATATTTTAAAAAGCTAATGGAAATACTAAATTTTTCTTTGGTGTGGTACTGTTTTCCCTGTTATTGCTAAAGAATGCTTACTTGCATACATATTACTTTTGTTCAACTTTTTGTGGAATAAAAAGGATATAGTAACATTGGCAAGTTCCTGTTGACTTAAACTGCAATGATCAAATGGTTTACATTAGTTACATAATTGTGCCTGTGGAATGATATAATCGGGGGCTTGTTATTACTTACTCTGCTGTGTGTAATTCCTACTCATTTTGGCAGGGTTATGGGAGCTATGGAAGAAACTAGAAAATAAGAGTGATCATCAGTGGCAAGTGGGTTCTTCACCACTAGCGCCACCTGGGAAGCCCAATAAATGTATGTGTACATGCATGCTCAGTTGTGTCAGACTGTGTGTGACCCCATGGACTGTAGCCCGCAAGGCTCTCCTCTGTCCATGGAATTCTCCAGGCAAGAATACTGGAGTAAGTAGCCATTCCCTTCTACAGGGGATCTTCCCTACCCAGGGATCAAACCCAGGTTTCCTACATTGCAGGCAGATTATTTACTGTCTGAGCCACCAGGGAAGCCCAGAAAGAGGCATAGGATATAGCTAAAATCCCAGTACTGGAAGATTGATTTGTGTATTTGGAGGGGAGGAATGTGTGTAAAACTACATCAGTATTCATAACTATATTATTTTTTTATCATAAATTCTTAGAGGCCTCCAGAAAATTGAAGAATGTTTAGAATTAAAAAGTCTGATTCCAAATCTGATTCATGTGTAGGAAGACTAAATAAGCTTTGAATATATTTCTCAACATTTACTCAGATGACCATTACATCTACTACTGTGGGCAGGAATCCCTCAGAAGAAATGGAATAGCCATCATGGTCAACAAGAGTCTGAAATGCAGTATTTGGATGCAATCTCAAAAATGACAGAATGATCTCTGTTTGTTTCCAAGGCAAACCATTCAATATCACAGTTATCCAAGTCTATGCCCCAACCAGTAACGCTGAAGAAGCTGAAGTTGAATGGTTTTATGAAGATCTACAAGACCTTTTAGAACTAACACCCAAAAAAGATGTCCTTTTCATTATAGGGGACTGGAACGCAAAAGTAGGAAGTCAAGAAACACCTGGAGTAACAGGCAAATTTGGCCTTGGAATGTGGAATGAAGCAGGGCAAAGACTAATAGAGTTTTGCCAAGAAAATGCACTGGCATAGCAAACACCCTCTTGGAACAACACAAGAGAAGACTCTACACATGGACATCGCCAGATGGTCAACAACAAAATCAGATTGATTATATTCTTTGCAGCCAAAGATGGAGAAGCTCTATACAGTCAACAGAAACAAGACCGGGAGCTGACTGTGGCTTAGATCATGAACTCCTTATTACCAAATTCAGACTTAAATTGAAGAAAGTAGGGAAAACCACTAGACCATTCAGGTATGACCTAAATCAAATCCCTTATGATTATACATTGGAAGTGAGAAATAGTTTTAAGGGCCTAGATCTGATAGATAGAGTGCCTGATGAACTATGGACTGAGGTTTGTGACATTGTACAGGAGACAGGGATCAAGACCATCCCCATGGAAAAGAAATGCAAAACAGCAAAATGGCTGTCTGGGGAGGCCTTACAAATAGCTGTGAAAAGAAGAGAGGTGAAAAGCAAAGGAGTAAAGGAAAGATATAAGTATCTGAATGCAGAGCTCCAAAGAATAGCAAGAAGAGATAAGAAAGCCTTCTTCAGCGATCAGTGCAAAGGAATAGAGGAAAACATCAGAATGGGAAAGACTAGAGATCTCTTCAAGAAAATTAGAGATATCAAGGGAATATTTCATGCAAAGGTGGGCTCAATAAAGGACAGAAATGGTATGGACCTAACAACAGAAGCAGAAGATATTAAGAAGAGGTGGCAAGAATACACAGAAGAACTGTACAAAGAGATCACGACCCAGATAATCATGATGGTGTGATCACTAATCTAGAGCCAGACATCCTGGAATGTGATGTCAAGTGGGCCTTGGAAAGCATTGCTATAAACAAAGCTAGTGGAGGTGATGGAATTCCAGTTGAGCTGTTTCAAATCCTGAAAGATAATGCTGTGAAAGTGCTGCACTCAATATGCCAGCAAATTTGGAAAGTTTAGCAGTGGCCACAGGACTGGAAAAGGTGAGTTTTCATTCCAATTCCAAAGAAAGGCAATGCCAAAGAATGCTCAATTGCACTCATCTACCGCACAATTGCACTCATCTCACATGCTAGTAGAGTAATGCTCAAAATTCTCCAAGAAAGGCTTCAGCAATACGTGAACCGTGAACTTCCAAATGTTCAAGCTGGTTTTAGAAAAGGCAGAGGAACCAGAGATCAAATTACCAACAGTGGCTGGATCATGGAGAAAGCAAGAGAGTTCCAGAAAAACATCTATTTCTGCTCTATTGACTATGCCGAGGCCTTTGACCATGTGGATCACAATAAACTGTGGAAAATTCTGGAAGAGATGGGACTACCAGACCGCCTGACCTGCCTCTTGAAAAATCTGTATGCAGGTCAGGAAGCAGCAGTTAGAACTGGACATGGAACAACAGACTGGTTCCAAATAGGAAAAGAAGTACATCAAGGCTGTATATTGTCACCCTGCTTATTTAACTTCTATGCAGAGTACATCATGAGAAACGCTGGACTGGAAGAAACACAAGCTGGAATCAAGATTGCCGGGAGAAATATCAATAACCTCAGATATGCAGATAACACCACTCTTATGGCAGAAAGTGAAGAGGAACTAAAAAGCCTCTTGATGAAAGTGAAAGGGGAGAGTGAAAAAGTTGGCTTAAAGCCCAACATTCAGAAAACGAAGATCATGGCATCCAGTCCCATCACTTCATGGGAAATAGATGGGGAAACAGTGGAAACAGTGTCAGACTCTATTTTTTTGGACTCCAAAATCATTGCAGATGGTGACTACAGCCATGAAATCAAAAGACACTTACTCCTTGGAAGAAAAGTTATGACCGACCTAGACAGTATATTCAAAAGCAGAGACATTACTTTGCCGACTAAGGTCCATCTAGTCAAGGCTATGGTTTTTCCTGTGGTCAGTATGGATGTGAGAGTTGGACTGTGAAGAAGGCTGAGAACTGAAGAATTGATGCTTTTAAACTGTGGTGTTGGAGGAGACTCTTAACAGTCCCTTGTCCTACAAGGAGATCCAACCAGTCCATTCTGAAGGAGATCAACCCTGGGATTTCTTTGGAAGGAGTGATGCTAAAGCTGAAACTCCAGTACACTGGCCACCTCATGCGAAGAGTTGACTCACTGGAAAAGACTCTGATGCTGGGAGGGATTGGGGGCAGGAGGAGAAGGGGATGACAGAGGATGAGATGGCTGGATGGCATCATGGACTCAATGGACATGAGTCTGAGTGAACTCTGGGAGATGGTGATGGACAGGGAGGCCTGGTGTGCTGCGATTCATGGGGTCGCAAAGAGTCGGACACGACTGAGCGACTGAACTGAACTGAACTGAAGATATAAAATGCCAACTTTCTTCTCCAGCTGTTGATTGATAAGGACTGTGACTTCTTAGACAATCTTCAGAAAAAAATTAAAAGATTTCTTGTGTATTTAGAGGAGATCTATATAAAGAAAATGTATACATATTTCTAGAGAATTTAGAGGCTGTATTATACCAGTTCCCATCATAATTTGTCATAAGACCAGAAGAACACAAAAACTAATGTTTCAGTCCTGTGGACGGCTCTCGAGTATTACTCTGTAAACTCCCTAAGCCCTCACTTGTTTCTCTTCTTACCTCTCTTCTCCCTCCCGTTTCCTTTCTCTCTCTCTTTCACTTCCATTCTTACTGCCTCCTCCCCGCCTTCCCCTTTCTCTCTTCCGTTCTTTCACTCTTCTTCCTTCCTTTTCTTTCTTTCTCTTTCTTCCTTCCTTTTTCCATTTCTTTCCTTCCTCCCTTCCCAATGAAAAGGTAAGTGCTACAAGAGGAGGACGGTTGTCTCCAAAGGAATGGCTTGAGAATAGGAGTTAATCGGAGTTAATCGGTCAACGAGAGGACAAAGACTGTTCAGGTTCAAGTGACGGTCTGTGCCTGTCCCTGGCATGTATGGGAGGCTCAGTGATGAAGTGTGGCTGAAACACTGAGAACGAGAAAACAGAGGAAGAGATGTTTGAGGTGCTGGAGGGCAGGCTAATATTTACAGCTTGAAAATGATTGCTTTGGCTGTAGAATGGGGCACAGAATAAAGGGAGTCAGGAAAATGCCTTCTTCCAAATGACCAAAGGAAGATTGTCCATAGTAACAGTAAGTTTTCAGAGATTAGAAACATTGAGATTATAAGATGATATTCTCCTAATACATGGCCAGCCTCCTAAGAACGGCATTTGGCACTTATAATTTTCCCCATAGTGATCAAATAAGGTCTTGAATCAAACTTATGAAGGCATATTATTGGGGAATAAATAGACTGGAAATTCCGAGTGGCTTTGCCATTGGCTTCCTTCCCATTAAATAAATAACTACTTTACATTATGATCTAGATTTCCATAGAAGCATCATACCTCATAAAGTAAAATCAGTTTGCTTCCCAAGTAACTTTGGTGTTTCTACCTAGAAACCACAGTTGTGGGTTGTTTGTTTCTAATTAACACATGCTACTTGAGGTAGTCCTATTTCTTGCATAACCTTTATCAACCAATGATTCAAAAATTCATTCTAATTCCGAATAAGTAGAGACAACCAAGATTAAACCAGATTTGACTGCCTATCAGCAGAGAAAGACATTGAGGAAATATTTTAGAAACATACTCTTGCATTGCATGTAATAAACAGGATTTCAACATGTACTCCATCACACAAATGGAGTATTTTGTTTACTTTGGAAACAAACTGACCTTTGTATTACAGTCTACAGTTTGGATTGTCTGGAAAGTAATTTTTTTTTTTTTTTTTTTTTTTTTTAGTCTTTCTGGGCTTCTTTTCAGCATTTCAAAGAAATTGTAAAGTCAGTCTCAGGCCTGGAAGGACTGAGGTTTTCTGGAAATTATAGCATCTATATTCACCTGATTATTTTAGGCGCTCAGCTCACTTCAGACGTTCAGCCCCTGAGGGAGAGTTTAGCTCTGTCTGCTTTCCGATTAGAGTCATTTTAAAGCATGCTACATGGGACACTGGAGATTTATGTTTGTGGACTTCAGGCTGCAAAAATGACCACACTGTGACATTATTTTTAACCCTTTATGACATTGTTTTAAAAATTAAGAATTTGATTTTACTTTTGATCTATTCATTATTTTTATTCAATGTGGTTTTACACAGTTTTATGAAAATTTTAACTAGAAATGATAACTTGTCTGCCCAAGCAATAGGTCTTGACAGAGAGCTCTGAATTCTAGAGAATTATGGAATATTTCAAAGTTTTAATGAGCGATAGATTTTGTTGAAACAAAGATGCAGTTTGAAACCATATTGTGTTGAAACATAGTATTAGACCCTGAGTAAGTCAGACATGGCCTAGTGACTTCACTTTCTTTCTTTCTTTCTATGGTTCCTTTTGGAGAAGGAAATGGCAACCCACTCCAGTGTTCTTGCCTGGAGAATCCCATGGACGGAGGGGCCTGGTGGGCTACAGTCTGTGGGGTTGCAAAGAGTCGGACATGACTAAGCAACTAACACACACACACACACACACACACACACACACACACACACACAAGTTATGTATTTAGTTAGTCCCAAGTTCTAAAAGAATAAAATGTAATTCAACTTCTAAAGACACCAGGTCCTATTGGTAATATTGCTGTTTTAATTTTACTGTTTAATAATGAACATGGTCTGTTTTAACATTTGTTAACTTTCTCCAAAGCACCAGTTTCCTTAGTCTCGAGGTATTATTGTTGGTAGTCTATGTCTGATTATCATAAAAGGAGAGAAGAGTTGTTTATAACTCTTGATGTGCTTTGCCAAGTTTCTTTTCTCTCCCCTGTCTCTTTTCTATTTTTCATGGTTTACTGTGGAATCTTATCTGTTTTTGTTTTTTTTTAATGCTATACTCCTCAAGTTGAAGGTCAGGGGGCCTTTCATAATGTTCAGTAAAGAAAACAGATTTCTGTTAAGAACTACTTTTATTTGCACCAAGATAATGGGGGCTCTGTCCATGTTACAAACAATGAAAATTCCTCGAGATGATTCTAAAGACATATTTATGAACACGAGACACATTGTTGGCTTTGAGCGCTGTTTTCAGTTGTGAAGTCTGAATAAGATAGCCAGAGGATCACATACCTTTAGCATGATTAGTGCTAGGGAGACTCGTATTAAAACATGGGGGCAGTCAGGGAAGAATGGGTGTCAGAAAAGAAGACTCATAGGGCTAAGGCTCACTTTTGGAAGCTGTGGGAGAGCTTTGGAATGCACCCAATAAAATGGACATTTCAAAGTCATCAAATCAAAAAGTCTGCTCCAGTTCAAGAATCTTCCCTTGAGCTATAGTGTATTATTTGTGAATATTTCTCTTACTACCTTGTGATTATTGTATTCCATAGATCGAGATAATGAGTTATTGCCATAAATTTTAAAATCATGGAGATAGTAGTGATTTTCAAAGGTAGTCCCTTTGCTAAATTAGATCCTCGTAATCATGGTCCGATAATTATTCTATTATAGTGGTAAAAAATTTAAGTTGAAAATCTACTAGTCTTATTTCTTAACATGGTAAAATATTACGGTTAAAGTCTTATTATGGTTGATTCAATGATACCAGGGGTAAATCCGACTTTTTTTAAATTTCTCTCAAAATACTTGTTACCAGGTCTTCCTTTGCTTAGATGCAGACTACAAAACCTGCTGCCAAGGTATGTCACCTTTGTTAGTAGCTTCAGCTCTCAAAGGAGGAACGAATTGTTAATCTCCCTGATAGAAAGTTACAAATCAAGATAGCTTCGTTTAAATACTGTGTCTAGTGTAGGCTCTTTGTTGACAACAGATCTTTCAGATGAACAAGGCATCTCTTACTAATTTAAAAACCAGATGTATGGTATATTCTTCATGATTTTGAGAACGATATTGAGTATACATCCCTTAATAAGGAAGGGAGTGGTGTGGAATAATCTTCAGGCATTGATTTGAAGTCGGAATCATGACCAGGACAAGTTCTCTTTCAGCCTGTACTTTTGCATTTGTAAAATAGATATGATGATACTCCCCTTATAAGATTATTTGGAGGATTAAAAGATCTGTATTCCTAAGATGCTTTTAAAAACCCCTTGATAAAGGGAGCCTGGTTTCATCTCTTCCTGCCTCCTTTACTTCAACAGAAGGAAAAATATTCCTATTCCAAAGCGATAGTCTTTATTTATTCTGGATGGAAGATGTTATGTTTGGGACACTGTTGACATGCTGTCACCATATCATTTGAACAATCTCCTAGACCTTTTCAGCAGTTTAATATTATATTTCCATTTGCAAACATTGTCTATCTCAGAGAGGCCAGGAGATACTGGAGACTATCACAAACAAAAAGTTCAAAACTTCATCTGTGACTCTATTCATTATTTTTACAAGTATTTTTAGAATCCCAAAGTCATTACTCTTTCTCCATCTGTTTACAAATTTAGCTTCGTCTGAGTTAAAGCAATGAGATGGTTTGTATTTTCTTCTGCTGCTTGCACCTTTTGTTTGTAAGTTCATCCCAGAAATATTTTCCCAACCCAAAGAGATAGCTCGGGATGCCTGAATAGCTCAGTACAATTATGAGCTCTCTCTCTATATTTATTGCTTACAAAATGTCCGTATTCTGTTCAGTAGTGACAGCTAAATTATATTCCACTGAGGCACCGTAAACGGTTTCACATTATGGTTTACATACTTCGGTTGATTTTATGAAACGGCTTAATTTGATCTTGAAGGAGGGATGGTGACACGTGAAATTGCTGAATACAGATACATCGGAGAATTATCAATGGCAGAGACTCCTTGTTCTTCCATGTAAACACCAGGACCACCCACACGTGGAAGTTTCTTCAGAGTAAACATTGTAGGACTGACTTTCTGAAAGTCTTCTGCTCTAGATGCTTTAATTCACTGTGTGTCTGTGCCCACAGCTGCACTGCAGTGGCGACACACGGAAGAAAGAGTAGGGCCTTGCCTGAGATGTGCTTATTTTCTGTGGGACAACTTTTATGTGTAGTCATGACTATGATAGATTGTAAACAAACCCGTAAAACACCTTCAGCAGTTTACATGCACCTTTGTGAGCTAGAGGAAAGAGCCTTAGATTTACTATATACCTCTTTTATTGCAAAGTTATAATTGTATTGGTATAGGAAAGAGTCACAGGGCCCTAACACAAAGTTGTCCAACACCAGCCAATCAGACCATGGATATTTGTATCATTTTACAAGTGTTGAATCCCGTAAGTGTACCCAGAAGAATATTTAGTTCTACACCCTTTCTTGGTTATCCAGCTATTTTATTATTCATTCATATTTTCCCTGACTGCCTGAATAACTTGGTCTTTATTCAACTTTAAAGAGCAGATTATTTGCCTAGTTTATTATTTTAATATTCTAATAAATATTATTTATTAGATTATTTATTAACTCTCAGTTTCCTTGGCATTTCCTTTTAAATTTTTCTTTGAAATGTTTTATCCAGATTATTTGTTTCTTTTTCACTTTCACTTTCGTAATCTCTCTATCTGTCTCCCTGTCTTTTTCTCTGTTTCTCTTTCTCTGTTTCAATTTTTCCCTCCATCTTTCTGTCTGTCTCTGTGCTTCCCTACTTTATTTTAAGATGAAAGATTATTTTACATGGTATAATTCTCTATATAAAAATAATTTAGTGATCAGTTTTAACCAGAGATATGAGGAGGGCTCAAATATATTCAGAGGGATTTTTTGGAGGATTTTTAACATACGAAGTTCATATTTACAGGTACTTCAATGCAGACTCTGCTTCTTGATCAAAATTTTCTGAACATGGTCAAATTAATCTCACATCCTCAGACTGTTCATCTGTCAAATGAAAATGATATGTTTCATATTGTTTTTATAACAGTTAAATAAGATTATTCAAGGAAGGCAAAGTAGCTTAGTACCTGTAGGTACTACAAAGTGATAGTTATGATATATGATAAATTCATACTGGTAGTAATATATTTGTTTTATAATCAGTGTTGTTGTTCAGTTGCTAAATCGTGTCTGACTCTTTGCAACTCCATGGACTGCAGCACGCCAAGCTTCCCCGTCATTATATCCCGGGGATTGCTCAATCTCATGTCCACTGAGTTGATGATGCCTTCCAACTATATTATCCTCTGTGGCCTCCTTCTCCTCTTGTCCTCAGTCTTTCCAGCATCAGGGTCTTTTCCAGTGAGTTGACTCTTCGCATCAGTTGGCCAAAGTATTGGAGCTTCAGCTTCAGCAACAGTCCTTTCAGTGATTATTCAGGGTTGACTTCCTTCCTTCCTTTAGGATTGACAGGTTTGATCCTTAGCATTGACTGGTTTGATCCCCTTACAGTATGTAAAAGCTAATTAAAGCAAATTTAAAATGTAAGTTAATAGATTTAATCCTTTCCTAGAAATTTATTTGGGAGACCTTGATTTAAAATACTTCTTGCATTTAAAAGAAGCTGTGTAACATGCATTTTAATGTTTAAGAGAAAAAAAATCAGTCACTACATGACAAAGAATTATTTTCAACAGACCACATCCTCATCCCTTTTGTAGATCTTTTATATGAAGCTTCCTAACATCAAAGAAAAGATATGAACATATGGTTGAAAGTAAGGAATCAGCAACAAGGTCCCATATTCAGAAAATTACACCTGGAAGATTTTTTCCCTTTGCTTATATTTCATCAAGATATTTAAGTGGAAAGTATGTCGCTGAATGTGGATTTTGTCTTTTACACTATGCATTAATTTCATTTCAGTGCCACTACCTGACTTTGAAATAATTTTCTGAGGTTGTCAATTTGGGTAGTTTTACTGTTGCCTGCTGACCTGTAAGTTCAAACTTTTCCAAAGTTAAAACATTAACTCATGTGTAAAAAGTAGGCATCTGGTGCTTATTTGTAAAGTAGAGGAGTGGGGGAAATTTCCTGTATTAATTCTATGTTACAAAACTTCTACAAAGTTTTAATAATATTTCTGATATAATATTCTTTTTGACATATGTGCTTTATGTTAAGCCTTGTTATTGCATATTATACTATTATTACAAAAATCTCATATGGTAAGTATTATTTCCCTTATTTTTATAAATGAGGATTCTGAATTTCAGTTTAACTAACTATCTTATCTCACAGTTGTTAAGTAGCAAAGCTGGAATTCAAACATATGTCCATCTGACTTCAAAACATATTTTCTTTCAATTCCACCATGCTGTGCCTGTACTTTTAAGTGAAATATCATGAATATCCTGGATCAAAGAAGAATCTTTATATTGCAAGAAACACTTGACTTATTGAACAGAGTTTCAGATGAACATACCCATTTAAATGCATTTACATCTTGCTTAAAGGCAGTACTTTCCAAGGAAACTGAAAATAAGCAATTAGATTTAATTCACTTGTAGGTGTACACCTAAGGCCATACCTACACCAGCCAAATAAATGGAGATTTTAGTATCTTTCACCAGGGAGCAGTAATATCTGTGTTGCCATTTTAGAAAATGTATAATCTTACAATATATTTCCATTTAAAACAGTGTAGCAGATTAAATCCATTTTGGCAGTGTATCTCCTGTATTTCACTATTTTATTGCAGTATTGTAATGACTTAATCTGCTTCAGTATAGCATCTGAATCTCACAAAAAGGAACAGATGAGAAAATGGATGCCAAATGTCAGTTATCAGTTAAATTACCTACATTTTGAAGAAATTGCTAATGTTTTATAAATGTGTAAAATTATTTTTCCAAAAATAAACCAATATTTGAAGATTAACAATAACTATTATTGTTAAATCTTTCTGTATATTAGAAAGTTAATAATTTATATTAGTATTTTAAAGTAAATATTTCAAAAATAATCAAAAATCACTTTTTTCAGACTTCAAGATAAAGCTAGATTCCAAAAAAGGAATACTTTGTTATTTATACAATAAACAATTCTTATATTGCAAATTATTATTTTCTGACAACTGTTATAATCGATTTATATTTATCAGTAGTGAGTTACACATATTATAATTGAAGTTTTACAAATAAGCAAAAATAATAAAAGAGAAATGTCATATTGTTAATTTTCAATTCTTTAATTATCAATTGAGTATGTGAATATTAAGATGATTTATCTCTTTGCAATTGTTTAGAACCTAAGTAGATAGATTTCATATTTGCTTCAATTGCTGATTATTTTTTCTATAATGGTATGGGTTAAATACATTTGTTTGCTTTGTTTTTTATAATTAGTATTTTAAAAACTCTCAAGGTCATAAATCCATATTTTAGCTGAAATTTTTATTGAGATAATTACAGATTCACATGTTCAGTTCAGTTCAGTCTCTCAGTCGTGTCTGACTCTGCGACCCCATGAATCGCAGCACACCAGGCCTCCCTGTCCATCACCATCTCCCGGAGTTCACTCAGACTCACGTCCATCGAATCCGTGATGCCATCTAGCCATCTAATCCTGGGTGGTCCCCTTCTCCTCCTGCCCCCAATCTCTCCCAGCATCAGAGTCTTTTCCAATGAGTCAACTCTTTGCATGAGGTGTCCAAACTACTGGAGCTTCAGCTTTAGCATCATTCCTTCCAAAGAAATCCCAGGGTTGATCTCCTTCAGAATGGACTAGTTGGATCTCCTTGCAGTCCAAGGGACTCTCAAGAGTCTTCTCCAACACCACAGTTCAAACGCATCAATTCTTCAGTGCTCAGCCTTCTTGACAGTCCAACTCTCACATCCATACATGACCACAGGAAAAACCATAGCCCTGACTAGGCGGACCTTAGTTGGCAAAGTAATGTCCCTGCTTTTGAATATGCCATCTAGGTTGGTCATAACTTTCCTTCCAAGGAGTAAGCGTCTTTTAATTTCATGGCTGCAGTCACCATCTGCAGTGATTTTGGAACCCGAAAAAATAAAGTCTGACACTGTTTCTACTGTTTCCCCATCTATTTCCCATGAAGTGATGGGACCAGATGCCATGATCTTCGTTTTCTGAATGTTGAGCTTTAAGCCAACTTTTTAACTCTCCTCTTTCACTTTTATCAAGAGGCTTTTTAGTTCCTCTTCACTTTCTGCCATAAGGGTGGTGTCATCTGCATATCTGAGGTTATTGACTAGAAAACTAGTGAATTTAATCACACTAGGACCACAGCCTTGCCTAACTCAATGAAACCAAGCCATGCCTGCGGGGCAACACAAGACGAGTTGGTCATGGTGGAGAGGCCTGACAGAATGTGGTCCACTGGCGAAGGGAATGGCAAGCCACTTCAGTATTCTTGACTTGAGAACCCCATGAACAGTATGAAAAGGCAAAATGATGATACCAAAAGAGGAACTCCCCAGGTCATTAGGTGCCCAATATGCTACTGGAGATCAGTGGAGAAATAACTCCAGAAAGAATGAAGGGATGGAGCCAAAGCAAAAACAATACCCAGCTGTGGATGTGACTGGTGATAGAAGCAAGATCTGATGCTGTAAAGAGCAATATTGTGTAGGAACCTGGAATGTCAGGCCCATGAATCAAGGCAAATTGGAAGTGGTCAAACAAGAGATGGCAAGAGTGAGCGTCGACCTTCTAGGAATCAGCAAACTAAAATGGACTGGAATGGGTGAATTTAACTCAGATGACCATTACATCTACTACTGTGGGCAGGAATCCCTCAGAAGAAATGGAGTAGCCATCATGGTCAACAAGAGTCTGAAATGCAGTACTTGGATGCAATCTCAAAAACGACAGAATAATCTCTGTTTGTTTCCAAGGCAAACCATTCAATATCACAGTTATCCAAGTCTATGCCCCAACCAGTAACGCTGAAGAAGCTGAAGTTGAACGGTTTTATGAAGACCTACACGATTTTTTAGAACTAACACCCAAAAAAGATGTCTTTTTCATTATAGGGGACTGGAATGCAAAACTAGGAAGTCAAGAAACACCTGGAGTAACAGGCAAATTTGGCCTTGGAATGCAGAATGAAGCAGGGCAAAGACTAATAGAGTTTTGCCAAGAAAATGGACTGGTCATAGCAAACACCCTCTTCCAACAACACAAGAGAAGACGCTACACATGGACATCACCAGATGGTCAACACCGAAATCAAATTGATTATATTCTTTGCAGCCAAAGATGGAGAAGCTCTATACAGTCAACAAAAACAAGACCGGGAGCTGACTGTGGCTCAGATCATGAACTTCTTATTACTAAATTCAGACTCAAATTGAAGAAAGTAGGGAAAACCGCTAGACCATTCAGGTATGACCTAAATCAAATCCCTTATGATTATACAGTGGAAGTGAGAAATAGATTTAAGGGCCTAGATCTGATAGATAGAGTGCCTGATGAACTATGGAATGAGGTTCGTGACCTTGTACAGGAGACAGGGATCAAGACCATCCCCATGGAAAAGAAATGCAAAACAGCAAAATGGCTGTCTGGGGAGGCCTTACAAATAGCTGTGAAAAGAAGAGAGGCGAAAAGCAAAGGAGAAAAGGAAAGATATCAGCATCTGAATGCAGAGTTCCAAAGAATAGCTAGAAGAGATAAGAAAGCCTTCTTCAGCGATCAATGCAAAGAAATAGAGGAAAACAACAGAATGGGAAAGACTAGAGATCTCTTCAAGAAAATTAGAGATATCAAGGAAACATTTCATGCAAAGGTGGGCTCAATAAAGGACAGAAATGGTATGGACCTAACAGAAGGAGAAGATATTAAGAAGAGGTGGCAAGAATACACGGAAGAACTGTACAAAAAAGATCTTCACGACCCAGATAATCATGATGATGTGATCACTAATCTAGAGCCAGACATCTTGGAATGTGAAGTCAGTGGGCCTTAGAAAGCATCACTACGAACAAAGCTAGTGGAGGTGATGGAATTCCAGTTGAGCTGTTTCAAATCCTGAAAGATAATGCTGTGAAAGTGCTGCACTCAATATGCCAGCAAGTTTGGAAAACTCAGCAGTGGCCACAGGACTGGAAAAGGTGAGTTTTCATTCCAATTCCAAAGAAAGGCAATGCCAAAGATTGCTCAATTGCACTCATCTACTGCACAATTGCACTCGTCTCACATGCTAGTAGAGTAATGCTCAAAATTCTCCAAGCCAGACTTCAGCAATACGTGAACTGTGAACTCCCTGATGTTCAAGCTGGTTTTAGAAAACGCAGAGGAACCAGAGGTCAAATTGCCAACATCCGCTGGATCATGGAAAAAGTAAGAGAGTTCCAGAAAAACATCTATTTCTGCTGTATTGACTATGCCAAAGCCTTTGACTGTGTGGATCACAGTAAACTGTGGAAAATTCTGAAAGAGATGGGAATAGCAGACCACCTAAGCCGCCTCTTGAGAAATCTGTATGCAGGTCAAGAAGCAACAGTTAGAAGTGGACATGGAACAACAGACTTTTTTCAAATCGGAAAAGGAGTATGTCAAGGCTGTGTATTGTCACCCTGCTTATTTAACTTCTATGCAGAGTACATCATGAGAAACGCTGGACTGGAAGAAACACAAGCTGGAATCAAGATTGCTGGGAGAAATATCAATAACTTCTGATTCACATGTAGTTGTAAGGGATAACTCAGAGACATCTCTTATACCCTTTCCCTAGTTTCCTCTAGTAGTTTCAATTTACAAATTTCAGTATATCATTACAATTATGATATTGACATTGACAACCCACTTTTCTTATTCTGATTTCTCCAGTTTTACTCTACTTGTCTGTGAGTGTGTGTGTTGAATTTTCACGTATTTTTTTTAGAACTAAAAGTGTTCTCAGGAAGTCAGATTGTTCATTAGGCTGTTTTTACTGTCCAGAAAGATGTTTACTGGCTAGTGGTCTATTGATCCATAATTAAAGCCAATAGAAGATCTTGGTGATGTTTTTAGACTGTTTAGGTTGATTTGCATTTCCATGATTAGAAGTTAATTAAGAATCTTCTGGATTCAAACCCTCTGAAGTATTTACCTCCATTTCCTTTGAAGAGCAGAGTAACAGTGTTCCCCCTGAGTGCACTGCCCCCCATGGATTAAAAGAGAGCGTTGTTACACAGGGTGGTATCATAAAGTCAGCAGCCAAGGGAAACTGTTGTATAACTTCCCCGACTCGATCAGATTATATAAATTCATCTGTCTCTCTCTCTCTTTAAAATCATATTTTTGTATTTATATATCTGAAAGAAATAAAACCTACTAACAATATATAAAGGAAGAAATCTTTGTTTTCTAATTTTTAAGAGATGCATCCTTTCCTTCATTTACACTTTCATGCTCATCTTATCCTCTGTAATTGAAGTGACTCTATATGCTTTTGCAAATAGTCTTCATACTCTCCTCTATTCTTTCCTTCCTTCTTCTGTATATTTAAATAATATTTATTGAATTCTTACATCCTGACCTTAGTCAGACATACAGACACACATGCTGCATTATGGTAGGTACTCTAATGGATGTTGGTGCAAAGGAAAAGAGTGTGAATAATCCTAACCGAGAGTGGCTGATTATCAGAAGGCATTCTGGAGGACGCCCTCTTCATATCCGTTTTGGTCCTCTCCATGATATTTCCATGAGTCACAAAACCAGGGGCCCTTAGGTTTCTCAAACAGTAAAATTCTGAAACAAAATAGCATGTGTCAGAATACATTTCTGAATTATAATAGTAGGGAAGCCTCAAGAGTGTGAACTATTAAGGATATAATCAGTTCTAATGTGTATTAGTATATTGATAAAAGAAATAAAGTTCTGTCATTTCAGTTCATACATAGGCAGTATTTATGACTAATAATATTCTAAGTGAGGTCAAGTGAGGATTGCCATGATTTATAATTGGAGTCTTCTTTCACCCTGCTCTAATGATGCTGGCCTCTTCTTTTCTTGTAATTGCATTGTGTGTATGTAAATTAATTTCTCTTAAGTGCTTTAGAATTTATTCTATTAAGTAGTCTCATTTTAAATCTTGTTTACATTATTCTTTTGCTTCTAGCTCCTGTTTCAGATTTTAGCTCTGGTCCTGCCAGCTTGATTATAAATCCATATAATAAAGCTAAAACTAAAAACATTCTACTCTAATTTCATGTTCTAGAGAAAAGGAGGTATGAGTGACTCATGTGGTCATGATTAAATATAAAGGTAGAAGTGTTTGCTTTATTGTCGATAAAAGTTGGGTTTGAAGTATAGATTTAATGATCTTCAGCAAAATTATTTAAGGAAAATGCTACCCAAAATGCATGATAATTATAGGGCCATACATAAAAGTGGTGCTCATTGCATACTTATTCAGCAAATAAATTAAAAAATGAATTTGTTAGGACTAATGATACATGCTTATCCCTCGACTTGCTTATGGAACCATAATCTTGCCTGGCCTACGTGGTTAGTAATAACTAATGGCTAAATACTGTCATTGTGTCATAACCTTGATTCTTGATCTTTTTTCATACTTTTTTAGCATTGAAAATTCAAAAGAATAAATTAACAATGTAGTTTAAAATCCTATTAGTAATTTTTCTTGAAAATATGCTTTACTCAAAGTCATTGCTTTTTCTCTTGGTTTAGAAGCTCACATTTTGTTCAGAAGGGCCAAAAACAATGATGATAGTAGTAATAATAAATCTACATTTTCACAAAATTCTGGTTGAGGAAAGATTTTTATTTTGATAAAGAGATATATAAGTTTGAGAGATTATAGTAATATAATATGTGTGAAGGACTACTGCAGGGAGTATCTGTTTACATTTGGAATACTACCATTTTTCCCGTCAAGAAATTAGAATTGTCCTGACTTTCATATAATTGTCCATTATACATATAATCACTGTTATTCAGGGTAGCAGTGCTTGTTAGGGACTTCTCTTTCTTCCCAGGAGCCATCTCTCCTGGATCATGTAGTAGGTAATCATAGCTATTCTTTAATCTTGATCGGCTTCTCTCCCCACCTGTTGTGACTCATTTGATTGCAACAATTTGAGTAAAATTATTCTAAGTTAAAAAGGAAAAGAAAGTAATATATATATATATATATCTACTCTAAATATTTAGAAAAAAATAAGACCCAATATTCAAAAACAGATAATGAGAGCTAATAAAAATACTTTTCCTTTCATATAAGTGGTTTACCATGAGCAGCAGTTTACTTCTCTGTTGCTCCTGTTAACTGTGCTGTGAGGGTGAGACCATTAAGTAAAGGACTCAATATAGTATCTGGCACCAAAATAAGCACTCAGTAAATATTATGAATATATCCTGATAATTTTATAATCGAGAACACTTAAGGGGGGAAATGAAAAAGTCTAACAATAATAGTAAAATAGGATAAATATTTCCCATTGTCTTAAATATGATTGTTCAATTTTTTTTTCATAGAGATATAAGCATATTCCTTATTTTCTCCTATCTGGAATTCTACACTGTCAGGATAATGTCAGTGGAGCAGTTAATCCTGGTTATCTAGAAATGGAATTGGTAACTCACCTTTGATGTTAAATTTCACAACTACAGACCTCAGCCTTGCTTAGCTATGAAGTAGCTAAGAAATAGCAGTGTGGGTTACTATGGGCTGAAGCTCTCCATCACCTCCAGGGGCTCTTCCTGGCATCTTTTGGATCCAGTATGATCTTTTATGCCTCTCACTTTTCTCCATCTGGAGTGAAAATGGTTCAGGGTGGAAGCTTGTCTTACTTGAAGTAATTACAATGATCAAGCAAGTCTGCAGTGCAAGTAGGTTTTATCCATATACTTTATTTTCCTTCCCTCATTTTATCCATTTACTCTCAATTTAAAAATACTAAGATAAAATTTATAACATTTGTTGAACACTTTCTGTGTACCACACATCCTATTGAGACTTTCACCTTTTTGTTTTCATGTTCACAACAAACTTTGGGAGAACAAGTAGGAAATTAAACTGATACCCATGGGAAATAATAGCAAATCAATGGGTACACTAAGAATACAGGCTGGTGCTCAAGATAATCAATACATTTTTTCCTCATATCATCTGTATTTTTGAATCCTAAGAGTGTATATAATCCCTGTTCTTGATGATTTATGATATCATTGTAAGAATTTGTCAAATCTAATTTAATAATGTTCTATTGGCCATCTCCTTATTATCTCTATATGCAATTATTTCCCAATATGCTCATAAAAGTGTCATGGTTTCCTTTCCTTGGTCCAATTCATCATAGAAGAAAATTCACAATTGTGGAACACATGCATTCAGTGAGGGAGAAAATATTACAGATTATTACTACAAATTGAAAGTAGAGTGCTTAAGCCTATGCTCTTAGCAATGGAAAATTGTTACTTTGACTCTAGTTAACACTGTGCTTAATTATTTTCATAGTTCAATATCTATTATATTTTAACTCTATTCTCGATAACTAATATTTAAGATGAATAATATAAAGAAACTAAAATGGAGCTACAGAATACGATTTATTATTTATGGTTTTAATTAAGTTAGTGAAGCTAAAGAGAAAATCAGACATAACATATATTTAATAGCTTAGTGCAAGTTATCTTTACATTTATATCCATCTTTTAAAAAAAGCCTTTTTGAATATGTCACCAATGTTTATACATTCATTACTCCAAACAGACTTTCTAACCTCTAATATTTATTTACAAAAATTCTTGGTATTTATGGACAACATCTATTCATTTGGGGCTTCCCTGATAGCTCAGTTGGTAAAGGATCCACCTGCAGTGCCGGAGACCCTGGTTCGATTCCTGCGTTGGGAAGAGCCACTGGAGAAGGGATAGGCTACCTACTCCAGGATTCTTGGGCTTCTCTGGTGGCTTCGCTGGTGAAGAATCCGCCTGCAATGCGGGAGACCTGGGTTCCATTCCTGGGTTGGGAATATCCTCTGGAGAAGGGAAAGGCTACCCATTCCAGTGTTCTGGCCTGGAGAATTCCATGGACTGTAGCGACTTTCACTCTACTCATTTACATGATAGAGTTTTACAAATATCCTTTAATTTTAATAGTGTTGATTATGTGAGTATTCTTATATATAATTGTCAAATAATAATTACTTACATCTAGATTTTTAAGGAAAGAACGGCAGTTGACTCCTTGCATCAAATACATAGTTTAGATAGATGTGGTTGTTTCTGGGTGGGGGATTCTGATATCAAGAATCTTACCATTAGTTCTGGATGTGTTCACCTGTTAGAGAATATTGATATTCCTTGACTTACATACAATGGCGTTACAGCCCCACAAACCCACTGAAAGTTGAAAATATAGTAAGTCAAAAATGCACTTAATACCCAGTGTCATAGCTTAGCCTGCCTTTCAGTGTGCTCAAAACACTTACATTAGCCTACGGTTGGACAAAATTAACCCCCAAAACTATTTTATAATGAAATGCTGAATATCTCATGTAATTTATTGAAAACTGTACTGAAAGTAAAATGGTTGTGTGGGTACAGAATATTAAGAGTTGTTTACCTTCATGATCTCATAGCTGACTTTAAGCTATAGCTTGCTGCCCAGCATCACGAGAAAGAGAGTATGATTATCAAATGGCACATTGCTAGCCTGGGAAGAGATCAACATTCGAAATATAATTTCTACTGAGTGCATTTTGCTTTCGGAGAAGGCAATGGCACCTCACTCCAGTACTCTTGCCTGGAAAATCCCATGGATGGAAGAGCCTGGTAGGCTGCCGTCCATGCAGTGGCTAAGAGTCGGATACGACTGAGCGCGTTCACTTTCACTTTTCACTTTCATGCATTGAAGAAGGAAATGGCAACCCACTCCAGTGTTCTTGCCTGGAGAATCCCAGGGATGGGGGAGCCTGGTGGGCTGCTGTCTCAGGGGTCACACAGAGTCGGACACGACTGAAGCGACTTAGCAGCAGCAGCAGCAGAAGCACTTTGCTTTCGCATCATCGTAAAGTGGAAAATCCTAAATTGATCCATTGTAAGTTGATGACCGTCTGTAGATTACTTCACCTGGTCGGTCAAGTGATCTGTCAAGGAACAAGTGATGAAAAGGGTCCCTTCTACCTGTAGTCACTATAAACAGTGATAGATGCATGCATTTCTAGTAAAGATACACTTGCAAATGAGCTTACGTCTCTGATCTGTAGTGCTTAAAGTGATAACTTCTAGTATTATTATCTCAATTTCAGGAGTTTATATGAAATTATCAAAAAAGAGTGAAGTATAATATTCTAATATTGAAAATATTTTATAAGAAAGGGCTAGTAATATTTAACATGTAGGTACAAGTTCTATTTCAACACTTTTAAGAAATATCATTTTGTCTAAAATTAACTCACTTGCAATATTGAACAACAGAAACTTACTATCATTTACAATTTCTATGGTCTTTAACCTTTTTTTTTTTTTTTTACCACAAATTCCAGTCATTTGTTTCTTCCGATTTGGTCATAATTTTAACTCAAGGCAGTGCTTTCTAGTTTACTGAACCTCTGCCTTGGAAGTAGTTCCTCTATCTATGGGATTCTCCAGGCAAGAATACTGGAGTGGGTTACCATGCCCCCCTCCAGGGGATCTTCTCAACCCAGGGATGGAACCCAGCTTGTCTGCACTGCAGGCAGATCCTTTACCATCTGAACCACCAGGGACGCCCTGTAACATAACAAATGTGTTTAAATGCTCATGTTAACGCTGTATTGTATTCATTTTTGAAATAAATTATTTCTGATCTATTAAAGAAAAAAGATGATTTATACTGTCTTTTGCCAGCTTTCACACCTCTGAGTTGTCATTCCGAATCTGAGCTGATGTAGGAGACTTTTCTTCTTGCTGGTCAAATTGTGTCTCTTTGCTTTATCAAAAAGCTTCGTGTGTTAGGCGCTAATTACCACACAACCATCAGAATTAGTTACATAAGGAAAAGATCTACATATGATTCATGTTTATATCTCCAGTATCCAGCATCCTGCCTGACATTATGTGTTCAACAAATAATTTTGAATGAGAAAATACTTCTATAAATGAAGTTCAGTTGAGTGAGGTTTTATGAATAAAAATAGTCGTAGATTCCAGTAAAGCATCTGTCTACGATGCGGGAGACCCGGGTTCGATCGCTGTGTTGGGAAGATCCCCTGGAGAAGGAAATGGCAATCCACTCCAGGACTATTGCCTGGAAAATCCCATGGACAGAGGAGCCTGGTAGGCTACAGTCCATGGGGTCACAAAGAGTCGGACACGACTGAGCGACTTCACTATATCACTATATATCACTAATGCTTGGTGATCTCTTGTAGGTCTATTGGACCATGCACCAAATGAGCATATGTAAAACTTCATATTAGAGGTCACTCCACAGAAATGATTTAGTCAGAGGCATTTGCTGCTAAGTGGAGGAAAGGCTTAAACGTCAGTTCTGCACAGTGATCTCTGAGTTTGTGGAGACTACGCTCTTGAGTACTGTCAGCCAGCCTGCCTGCCTGCTTTCTTTCCTTGCTCTCTCCCTTGCTTCCTTCTTCACGATCTGGCATTTCTATATCCCACATTCATGTTGGAAAGGGAATGATCCAAGGAAAGGCGAGAGGAATTGAAGAGAAGAATAACACATACACACACACATATGTGTGTGTGTATATATAGAAATATTTTACAAGTTGGAGAATGTGAAGGCACCAGATTTTCTAGTTTGCAATCACTGCGTATAATTTCACATCAGAAAGTTCTCTTCAGAGAAAATGCTATCAACCAGATGAAAAGATGGGACATTGTTTTGGAATATTCAAAATGCCTTATACACTCCATGTTCTTAGAAAGAAAAGTTTATATTATTTCATATGTTCATAATGACTTGATATATTTAATCAGATTATCAATTTTTTAAATTTTTTTCATTTTTTTAAGTTTATTCAGTAACAGAATACGTTCTCTGAGGAATGGTAGTCAGGGGCTGTTGTGAAGAGGGGAGAGGTGGGGGATATTCCTCTGTTTTAAAACCATGTATCTTTGATTTCTTCTCTCTGAAATTTGTGGGACAGAAATGTAAATGTTTATTGTGAACTCATAATCAAACAATAATTTTGCCACTCTTCTCTCTGTATTGCTTTCCCAGTGTCTTGTTTGTTTAATATTTCCACCACCTTGCCTCCTTCAAAACTCACCCTGTGGCCCCGTCCGCCAGGCATTCACATTCTGCTTCCCAAATTGACTGGCAGCTAATCTTATAAATGAATCCACTATAATGGCTGCTGATATGACAGTGGTGCTTGAAATCCTTCCACCTAGTTAAGTCATTAAAATTTTTAAAAAGAGGCAATCTGATAAAGTGAAATCAACATGAGAGGCTCAGAAAACTAGGGTTGAAATCCTACAAGACTACTAATTTTGTAACTTAAATAAGTTACTTCAGCTTTGAGTTAAAAAGCCCAATGCCTATGATGGTAAAATGATAAAATAATCATAATAATAATGCCTATTCTACAAACTTCTCATTAATATGTGTTATAAAGTAAAATATTATGAATGTGCAAGAATTATCATTTCTTTAAAACAATCATTTAACCCAAAACAGTGAACATACACACACACACATTTATAATTTCTGCAACCCTACCAGGTAAAAACATTGTGTGGTAATCTAGAATGTTCCATGTACAGTGATAATAAATACACACAAATCACTATTACACAGAAGAAAATGGTTAAAAAAAATTATTACAGCTAAAATCAAATACTCTGGAAGTTCAAAGGAAGAGATCACCTCTGATTTTCTGCCATGCAGAGGCTATATGAATCAGGGAAATGTTTATAAGGAAATGAGAGACAGACTTCAAAAGACGATAGATTTTTAAACATAACACTGATGGTGGGTATTTTGGGTCATATACTAGAGAGCTAAGGCCTTCACAGCACAGAGAGATGGACTATACGCACCTCCCAAAAAGTCAGTGTCAAGGAGGCCGCTTTTGGCAAGATACTCTGGTCTGTTATGTGTAATAAGAATATATACAACTGTGAATATATATAAGCATTAATAAAATACTCCATAATTATGAGTAAATGACTGCAGCTTGCTTGATCTTTAGGAATTACTTTTCTAAAAGTATTATCTGAAACTAAAAATGTCTTTAGCAATGAGTTCAAGGTTTAGTAATAAAATCTTTGTGCCTGTATTATAACCTTCGTAGTAAATCTTTCTGTAGACTAAAGGCATTTTCAAATTTAAAAATGTATACATATATTGTGGGTTTCCCTGGTGGCTCAGACACTAAAGAATCCGCCTGTAATGCAGGAGACTCAGGTTCGATCCCTACATCTGGAAAAGGGAATGGCAACCCAGTGCAGTATTCTTGCCTGGAGAATTCCATAGATAGAGGAGCCTGGTGGGCTGCAGTCCGTGGGGTTGCAGAGTCAGACACGACTGAGCAACTAACACTTAACATACGTATATTGTAATTCTGAAGAAGCCATAAACTAAGAGAATTAAATGGCTGATATAGATAATGTGTTCATGGTCAGTGCACAAGATTTATTCTCCCCAGTTTGGGGACCCATTTCAAGGCTTCATGTGCTCAATCATGTCCAACTCTTTGCGACCCTTTGTACTGTAGCCCACCAGGTCCTCTGACTGTGGGATTTTTCAGGTGAGTATACTGAAGTGGGTTGCCGTTTCCTCCTCCAGGGATCTTCCTATACCAGGAATCGAACCCATGTCTCTTGTGGGCTCCTGCACTGTGGGCAGATTACATACCTGCTGAGCCATAAAACACTGCAATATTATATGTGCTGCAGCAGCAATAGTGTTAGATGTGAACTCAGGTATCCTCAAATTTGTATTCATTGGTAACATGTTAAATTTCTATTCTCTTCATAATTGTTTTCTATTTCTTTTTAAGAACTTAAAAAAAGTGATATTTGTTCTCAGAATTAAAAAAAAGTAAAATGTGTAATGGAATATCACTTTTAGAACAATCTTCTGCAGTCTTCTTTGACTGAGAGTACTTGGCAGGGCACTGTTACTTCCTTGAAGTATACTAAAGGGTTTCACAATAATGCTATAATTCCCATGTTATTTGTTCATTTGTCAAATTATTTTGCCATCCCTTGGTTCTCTCGTATTGTGACCTAAAATGTGACCTCCCCACCCCCACATGGAGCTTCATGTGGATTTTTCCTTCCAGACAAAACTCATCCTAATCACAATTTATACTTCAGAATGTTTACCTGTTAAATCTTGTCAATAGATTTTCTTTCATCTCTGTCTATACCATCTCACAATGTTAAAAGCATGACCGTATCTGGGTTCAGTTCAGTTCAGTTCAGTCACTCAGTCGTGTCCGACTCTGCGATCCCATGGACTGTAGTGCACCAGGCCTCCCTGTCCATAACCAACTCCCAGAGTTTATTCACACTCACGTCCATTGAGTCAATGATACCATCCAGCCATCACATCATCTGTTATCCCCTTCTCCTCCTGCCTTCAATCTTCCCCAGCATCAGAGTGTTTTCAAATGAGTCAGTTCTTTGCATCAGGTGGCCAAAGTATTGGAATTTCAGCCTCAGCATCAGTCCTTCCAATGAATATTCAGGACTGATTTCCTTTAGCATGGACTGATTGGATCTCCTTGCTGTCCAAGGGACTCTCAAGAGTCTTCTACGTCACCACAGTTCAAAAGCATCAATTCTTCAGTGCTCAGCTTTCTTTACAGTCCAACTCTCACATCCATACATGACTACTGGAAAAACCGTAGCTTTGGCTAGACGGACCTTGTCAGCAAAGTAATGTCTCTGCTTTTTAATATGCTGTCTTGTCTAGGTTGGTCGTAACTTTTCTTCCAAGGAATAAGTGTCTTTTAATTTCATGGCTGCAGTTACCATCTGCAGTGATTTGGAGCCCAAGAAAATAAAGTCTGTCAGTCACTGTTTCCACTGTTTCCCCATCTATTTGCCATGAAGTGATGGGACCAGATGCCATGATCTTAGTTTTCTGAATATTGAGCTTTAAGCCAACTTTTTCACTCTCTTCTTTCACTTTCATCAAGAGGCTCTTTAGTTCTTCTTCAATTTCTGCCATAAGGGTAGTGTCATCTGCATATCTGAGGTTATTGATATTTCTCCCAGCAGTCTTGATTCAAGCTTGTGCTTCATCCAGCCCAGCGTTTCTCATGATTTACTCTCCATGTAAGTTAAATTAGCAGGGTGACAATATATAGCCTTGATGTACTCATTTCCAATTTTGAACCAGTCTGTTGTTCCATGTCCAGTTCTAACTGTTGCTTCCTGACGTACATACAGATTTCTCAGGTCAGGTGGTCTGGTATTTCAAGGTCTGGTATCTGGATTAATGGATGTCAAGATACACCTCATGAGGCATGTTCATTTACTCATTCATATTTGATTCTTTATGACCCTTTGGACTGTAGCCCACCAGGTTCCTCTGTCCATGGAATTTCCCAGGCAAGAATGCTGGAGAGGGGAGGGTTGCCATTTCCTACTCAAGGGGATCCTCTGGACCCAGGGATCGATCCTGAGTCTCCTGAGTCTCCTGCATTGGCAGGTGGATTCTTTCCCAGTGAGCCTCCCAGTTGGCTCCAGTATACCTCATAAGGCAGTGATCTTCAAGTATCAGCAATGGCTTGTGAAAAGTTCCATTGTGTGCCAAATATCGTCTTCTAAATTAATAAATGTAACTATGAGAAAACATGGAACTTTAACAGACAAAAATAAATGTTGCCTTAAATTTAGAACCTTGGTGGATTCATGTCAATGTATGGCAAAACCAATACAGTATTGTAAAGTAAAATAAACTAAAAATAAAAATTTAAAAATATATATATAAATTAAAAAAAAAAATTTAGAACCTTAACTATCAATGAGGTCTGTGCTTTGCTTAGTCGCATCTGACTCTTGGCGATCTCCCATGGACCGTCACCTGCCTGGCTCCTCTGTCCATGGAGATTCTCCAGCTAAGAACACTGGAGCACGTTGCCATGCCCTCCTCCAGGGGATCTTCCCAACCCAGGGACTGAACCCAGGTCTCCCACATTGCAGGAGGATTCTTACCATGTGAGCCACCAGGGTAGCCCAGGAGAACTGGGGTGGGTAGCCTATCCCTTCTCCAGGGGGTCTTCCCGACCCTGGAATCACAATGAGGTCTACTGGTGTTCTATATTCAATATGCTTTAAAAGCTATTCCTTGCTGCTTTCTGTCGAACAGGAGCTTACAGTTGATTGTTACCCAAAGTTTCTCCTTTAGAGTTTGTCCTCGTGGAGAGAACACGCCTCTCTGACCAGCGCTCTGCAGGCCCTGACCCTTCTATGGACCTCCTGCCGATAGAGACTTCTGACTTTTGCTCCACTGCTGCTGTTTCCTGTGTCTGCTTGCCCACACCTCTCACAACCAAGGCTGCTCCTCCCTAACTGTACCTCCCAGAACATACCCTCCCTCTGTGTCTCAGGATTTGAATCAGGAAGTGGTGGTGGGTCGGCCTGTGACAAGGAGTGGTGTCTGAAAGGTCAGAGGGGGTTCTGGCAGCGAAGAAGCCTACTGTGCCAGGTTTCTTGAGCCAAAGAGTGCCAACTCCTCCTCCTCCTTTCAGCAGCTGAACAATGTCCAGAAACTGCAGTTCTTCCTTCCAGTGACTTTTCCAAACATTTGCAAGAGTTAGTCACACTCCAAGTGAATAGTTTCAGACACCTGGGATGAGCTAGGTTTTGCTTCGTATAAATACACCACAGAACAAAGAGCAGAATACAGCAGTTTCTTTCTCAGTCTTGAACATGGTCTCCGTGTATGAAACTTATTTTTATATGTGAAGAGGCAGGTAGAGGTTTCTTAGTTATTTCAGATCCCAGTTTTGTTTTTAAAAACATCTTGAATTGTGTACTTTATTACCAGTAATAGTACTACCTAGAACCATATTTTACCTCTTTTTATCTGTCTGAAAGATGATAATTTGTAGGTTCCAGTGGGTCTTAAGATAGAATATTCAGACATATAATATCTTCAGAATGAATCCTTAATGCCAGCTAGAATAGGAAAGTAAAAGGTTCCTGAGTTAGTAAATACATGCCAGTATCTGGTAGCGTATGCATGTAAATTTGCTTCTTAATGCTCTGCACGTTGATTTTCTATGAGTTTTTAGAAACTGTAGCCAAAGGGTGTGTTTTGTATTCTTAAGAAATGCAGTGAATTAACTTTGCTACGTTTCAGACAATTCCAGTGTCTTGTTTTAGTTTTAGGTGCTGAATGCATTGAGTGAAAAGGGAATGTTTCTGTTTTGCCACCACCATTATGTTATCTTTTCCAGTGCAATTACAACCTAATTCAGGGCTCTTTGTGTTACGCTAATAGCTTCTGATTCGCTGGTGTCACCTAGTACCTCTTCATGCACTTTTCTTGCCATCTGCAGTGCCCCTAGCACTTACCTAGGGTGAGCATTTTTCTCTAAGTAGAAACTCATCTTTGGCAAATCATTAATGGAACATCAAAAAGATCCCATCTGTTAGAGTTACATATGGCTAAGATCAGAATTATCAAATATCTCATTTTTTTCTTTATTCTTGTCTCTTCTTTTTTTTTCTTTCTTATCCACACAATAAATGTAGTTGTCAGCAGGATAAGTTCATGCGCCGGATAAGGTCACAATTTCATTTAGTGACAACTTCCAACAGTACAAAGTTACAAGGTTCGATTTATTAAAGAGTCAGAAGGGATAAGATCATGGCATGGCCAGCCTGATTTATCAGGGTTTGACTGGAGTACTTGAATAGGGAATGTCGTATTTCAAGTTTATGTTCAAAACTGTAGTTTAGTGTGTGTTATGACTGTATGACTCAAAAATTGAGAAGGAAAATTAGAAAAGGTGTCCCTATAAGGCGATTTGTAGCTGTTAACCAAGAACCATCTTTTCCTGTGCCAAACCATGCTTTGAGATGGATCAACAGAGTATAGTACAAATGGCCCTATTTCTCTTAAAATGCAGATGAAACATGCTGTTATTAATGCCTGAGGAAACAGGCATAGTGGCAAGACTGCAGTTTGGCTGTGAAGATAATCAGCAGTAAAATGATCGCCTAACCCTCTTATGTATCTGGCAGGCAGCTGTCAAATGGTTAAACCATAAAATAGCAAGAGCGCTGCCATACTTCAGCCACCTTGGCTGACTTTGAAAATGTTTTGAGATTTTTAGAATCTTTGAGCGCTTTTTGAACTCAGCATGACTTCGGGGCTGTCCATGTTTGATACCATGATGTATAATGTTTTCCAACCATGAAGAAAATATAAATATGGGTTCTGACGCTATAGCCTTGTGCTGTAGTAAGGCCTGATAAATATTATGAGCTAATTCATGTGGTCTGCTTTAAAATTTGGTTATATATTTAAAACCAAGTTCAAATCAACCCAAAGTTTATTTTCAGCAAATGAAATAGGATCTTCTGTCATCTCATTTACTTGCAGCCATCTTCTTTGAAATCTGAGCCTGGAGTTAAGGGATGTCCCGTAAATACCATATACATTTATGCTATCAACTTAATGCTGAATTCAGTTGAAGCATGATTGCTGATAATTATGCTAAAATGCCCACATCTTGTCTGTTCCCCTTTGGTATGCCACAGTTTTCATATACTTTGCTCTTTAATGAGGCATCAAAATGACTCTATTAAAAAGAAACAAAGCATTGACTTGATAGCACCTTCAATAAAGAAAGATTTGAGGGTATCTCTCTTGATTTTAAGTTTTCTTTCCACAGTAAACTTCTTTTATTTGGACAAAAAAAAAAGTAGGTTGATATCTTAAAAGCTGCAGTATGTTTGGTAGTGATTTCTGACTTGGGGCTTTTTTTTAAGTGAAGCTATCATAAGTCTTTGAGTAATCACAGACTTTTAAAAGTATGCATTATCAAGAAGATAAGAGAAACAGCCCTCAGCACTAACAATATTATCTTTTACCAAAATTGATTAGTCCATCCTATGTGTCTCAAATATTTTGTGTGAACTTACCCAGCATGTTAAAAATAATTTTTTTAAGTGGGCTTCTTTTTGAAGAGTAGCTGCAAAAATATGAACTGGGCAGAAAAAAAGAACCTTTATTTTTCATCCTGCTCCATGTTTCACACACGAGGTAATGTAGTTAGTGCAATAAAATGTTGAGCAAATGAAATGTATGATTGTTGTAATACAAAGAACAGACATATATTAAGACAACTTTTTTTTTGTCTTTAAAATCAACTTTTAACTGTACAATTAGGTCTATGAGCTTATGAAAATTCTCATCTAATCAATGATGTTCAGTTTGTATTCTGCAATTATTGCATCACAAACTGTATTAATTACCATAGAATAAACAAATAAAAAATACATCTGGAGTTCAAGATGCATATAATCCTGTTGAGGTGAAGAGTTATCCAAGGGAAACCACTAGGGAATAATTAAATGCAAAACTGTGTGGACTGTAAATGTTATGGGAGAATTAGGAAAGGAGAACTCAAGTTTATTGTAGAGTTCAGAATTGTTTGGTGAAAGAGAATATCTTTAATCTTGCAACATTAGTAGGATTTATCAGGGCAGCCAGGACGATGTTGTGTCTGCCAGGTAGCCACAACAATTCTCAGGAAGGTGTGGGAGTTAAGCTAGAGGAGGAGGAAGGTGTGATAAGGAAGAGTTAATTCTGGAGAGCAAATAGGCAGTCAAGCAGACTCCGTGGAGCAACGCTGTGATGGTATTAGGATTCAGGCATAGATGTTCAAGTCGGAGGGTCTAAAGGAAGCAGTGAAAGGACTTGCACAAATGAATAACATGATGAAAGTGGAGTTTAAGTAAGTTTATCTTGGCAAGGATTTGGAGCCCAAATCAGAGCTGTAGAGTGAATTGAGGCTGGCTGGTCCTCTACATCTGAGTTGATAGAAAACAAAAAACAAACAAGCAAACAAACAAAACTGGGAAATGCTGATAAGAAATGTGAATCCAGGAGATATTTAAAAGAAAGATAAAAATCAAGGTATGGAGAGTGTTTTGGATAGAGGTGTTAAAGAAGGAATGTGACCACAGACACTGAATGGCTAGATGTGATGATGGACGTATGCGGACATGCTCTTAGAAGGGCTTCATTTTCTTTATGGTGAAATAGTAAATGTTTATTAGGTACTTTGTACATGTTATCTGAGTGAATCCTCACAGCCACCATATGAGAAAGATATTGTAATTACTTTTTGGTTTGAAGAAACGGACGTTCAGAGGGTTAGGGACTTGGTCAGGATCACATAACTTGTTCCACTTTTCTCCGATTTGATTTTGAACCTACTCTGATCCATGTGCTGGCCTCCTATTCTAAAACACTCCTTTCATCCCAGACACCCATGGTCTCCATCTCATCAAAAGGAATTTTCCCAGTCCTTTTCTTACTTACATAAATTTTCAGGTGACTTGATTGATCCTTCCTCCTTTAAATTCTCAATCAATCCATTGGATGCTATGGTACCATGTCCAGTTTCTTCCTTTTTTTCTGTTTTCTTACACTTCCCTTAAATTCTGTGCCTGCTCCTCTATCTCTCTGCCTTTTGAAAATTCTTGGAACTCTATCCTCAATCTTATTGTTTTATCATGTTATACTCTCTTCTAGATCAACAATTCTGTGAATTTTATTACCGTATACAAGCTGGTCCTAACGAATAAATGCCAATATTTTTCAATCTAGTCAAGACCTTGCTTCCAAGTCACAGGCTTGGCTACCTAACCCACCCCAAATCACCTCTTGCCTTCCTTACAAAGCCACTTTGGCCCCAATATTTCCAAGCTATGATTCCTTAAATCTTTTTTTTTTCCCTGTGTGCCTTATCTCAATAGGTATATGGCCAGTGACCCATTTGCCCCTGCCAGATACCCAGAACATCATTGCTGGATTTTTCCTTTCCTAATTCCTAAAATCTAAAAGTAATACTAAATTCTATGGCTTCAACTTCCCAAACCTTATGGATTACATTTCCTCAAATTTATCCAGGCTCTAAGTTTGTTTTGCTTGTTGCTTTATCCTGAGTGTAACTAAGAAATATTAGTAGAATAAATCAGTGAATAAGCTAATGAATGGATGCAAAAAAGAATGAGTAAGCAAATCCAGTGAAAAGGGATCTTTGCTGTCTTTATTTTGAAATCTCTCATCTTTTTAAGTCAAACATTCCTTTTATGATAAGTTAGTTTTAAGACCTGAGTCTTTGACCCACGATCTCAGTATTCTTTCTACCTCTCATAATATATTACATCTGGAGAAAGAAAATCATGGTGTCATGGACACCATATTAAGTAGTAAGTGACAAACCCCTTTAACAATGACAAGCCAAAGATTCATAAAACATAGAATTTATTCATGGCCATCAACTGACTATTTGATAGAGGAACTAAAATGTACATGGTATTTCCTCTATTTCATGACTCTTATTAGACTTTGAAAAAATTAAAAATATTATACTCAAAAGCAACATGTATGCTAAATGAAATAAAGCTTCCATCATATTTCTGTTGCTGTCATTAAACTATGTAGGCATGGTAGTGTATAAATGCTAATTATTTCGTAATGTGCTTGCAGTTTTCTGAAAGTAAGTGTTAGTCGCTCAGTCGTGCCCGACTGTTTGCAACCCCAGGGACTGCAGCCCACCAGGCTCCTGTGTCCATGAGATCTTCCAGGCAAGGATAGTGGAGTTGGTTGCCATTTCCTTCTCCAGCGGATCTTCCCAACCCAGGGGTCAAACTCAGGTCTTCTGTACTGCAGGCAGATTCTTTACCAACTGAGCTACAAGGGAAGCCCAGTTTTCTGAAAAGCTGCTCTGAATAAATGAATATTTTTATTTAACTGTTTCAGCAGCAGAAAGAATTTCACAAACTTCAAAATAACATCTAACATCTTGATAGACTAGAATGGAGACTGAGATTTCCCTGAGATCTGCCAGTTTGCCTAACAAACTTGAAGAGATTGACTTGAGAGCTTGAACAGTTGCTGGACTTTCTGTTATAGTCATCTTTAAGAGCTGCTTAACATTTTAATGCATAGTCAAAGACACCTCAGAAACTTTGGAGATTTGGGGGTATCACTTCATGATTTGCCCTAAGTTTGTAGTTCTTAATCCATTAAAAGACAGACCTGCTTGTAAATCCACAGGTATAGATAAGAAGTCACTGTTTGTCTGACTCTGAACCCTTTCAAATGAAAAATGTCAGTGTAAGAAAGAGAGGATGAATTACATTTTTAAAGGGTTTTCAAAGATTTTCATGATTCCTCCAGTATCACTTGAAATGTGACATGACATTTTTTTTTAGTATGTAAAAACAGCAAATTATTTAGGCATTATTTTTATGCAGAAAAGAATATTCTTAGCTGAAGAATTGAAAAGTATTTTGTCTTTAAAGGGTAAACGGTAAGGAAATTGTTTAAAATGTATGATTGAAAAATAAGAACTATCAGAAATTAAACAGGTTCTTTTCAAATGGAAAAGTTATCCCAAATTTAAATAACTGCATTATCAATATGAAACTGCAGGCATATGATAAGGGATATCTCCCACTGAGCTCTTTTTGATGTCTTAAGAGATTGTTGGCTATGCTCTATCTTTGAGGATTTCCTATACAAGTCTCTGATTTCAACTCATTAATCAAAAAGTTTGTATGAGGTTGAAATATATTTTCAGGGGAAAAATCTCAGAAATGGGTTTGTTATTCTGCATGCAGAAAACAAATTATTATTGTTCCATATCTGCTGAACTACAAGTAGGCTTCGGAGTTCAATACTTTTAAGCATTAATATATTATTTAAAGCAAGTTTTTATTTATAAAGCAATATTTAAGAAGCTCAGACTTACTGAATCTTTTTGGATCCATTTGCCTCATTACAGATCATCTTTAGCTACTGATACATAAGAATGAAAAACAAGAGAAATGTATGTCTGTCTTCATTTAATAAGTTTAGTGAGTACTTCCATTTTTACTGTAATTGATAAATGAGAAAGGATGGAAGCATGAGAAGAAGGAGGGATGGTCGTTTAGTTCTTGAATTTAAATTTTTATGGTGAACATGGAATTCTTGTTTCCAGTACATCGTCATTATTCAGATACAGATACATTTATGTTCATAATGGGCAGAACTTAACCATTACACAATATTTTAGTGGATTGTTGTTTATATATGTTATTCTGGTTTTGGGGCTGAGCAATAAAAGCATGGAAAAGGATGTCTGTCTTCTAACTATTAAAAGAAGGTGATACAAAGTAGATAAATAAGATATTGAATTCAGGTTGATGGTATTGCTTTCATTTAAAAAATTTACTGAAATATAATTGATTTACAGTGTTGTGTTAATGTCAGATATACAGCAAAATGATTCAGTTATTTATATGTGTGTGTGTATTCGGTTTTAGAGGCTTTTCCATTATAGGTTACTACAAGATACTGAGTACAGTTCCCTCTGCTATACAGTAGGAGATCCTTGTTGATTATCTGCTTTATATATAATAGTGTTCTTTTTTCTTTCTAATTGGAGGATAATTACTTTAAAATGTTGTTGGTTTCTGCCATAAAACAAAGTGAATCAGCTACAAGTATACCTATATGAAGGTTTCCCAGGTGGCACTAGTGGTAAAGAACCCGCCTGCTAATGCAGGAGACTTAAGAACTGCAGGTTTGATCCCTGGGTCAGGAAGATCCCCTGGAGGAGGGCATGGCAACCCACTCCAGTATTCCTGCCTGGAGAATCCCATCGACAGAGGAGCCTGGAGGGCTACAGTCCATGGGGTCTGAAAGGCCTGGTGTGACTTAACACGCACACACACATACATGTAACCCTCCTTGTAGAACCTCCCCCCTCCCCTAATTTCACCCCTCTAGATCATCACAGAGCATCAGACTAAGCTGCTTGTGTTATATAGCCACTTCCCACTAGCTATCTTTTTAACATGGTAATGTATCCATTTCCTTGCTATTCTCTCAGTTTGTCCCACCTTCTCCTCCCCACGCTGTGTCCTCAAGTAGATTCTGTACATCCGCGTCTCTATCCCTGCCCTGCAAATAGGTTCGTCAGTACCATATTTTTAGATTCCATGCTGCTGCTGCTGCTACTAAGTTGCTTCAGTCGTGTCCGATTCTGTGCAACCCCATAGACGGCAGCCCACCAGGCTCCCCCGTCCCTGGGATTCTCCAGGCAAGAATACTGGAGTGGGTTGCCATTTTCTTCTCCAATGCATGAAAGTGAAAAGCGAAATATACATGTTAATAGTGTGATTTTAATCCCCAACTCCTAATTTATCCCCTCTTCCTTCCTTCCCCTTTAGTAACCATAATTCTGTTTTCTATGTCTATGAGTCTATTTCTGTTTTCTACATAAGTTTATTTGTATCATTTCTTAGATTCCACATACAAGCAATATTATATATTTGTCTGACATTTCACTTAGTATGATATTCTCTAGGTCCATTTATTTTACTGCAAATAATGTTATTTCATTCTGTTTTATAGCTGAGTAATATTCCATTGTATGCATATACCACATCTTCTGTACTCATTTGTCTGTCTGTGGATACTTAGGTTGCTTCTGCATCTCGGATGTTGTAAACGGTACTGCTGGCACTAGTGGTAAAGAAACCGACTGCCAGTGCAGAAGGTGTGAGAGATGCAGGTTCAGTCCCTGGGTTGGGAGGATGCCCTGGAGAAGGAAACGGCAACCCACTGTAGTATTCTTGCCTGGGAAGCCCCATGGGCAGAAAAGCCTGGCGGGCTATGGCCCATAGAGTCACAAAGAGTCAGAAATGACTGAAGTGACTTAGCACAGTGAACATTGGGGTGCATGTATCTTTTTTAATTATAGTTTGTGGGGGAGAAGGAACCCTCCTACACTACCAGGGGTTGGAGAAGGAAATAGCAACCCACTCCAGTATTCTTGCCTGGAAAACCCCATGGACAGAGGAGCCTGGCAGGCTACAGTCCATAGCGTTGTAAAGAGTCGGACATGACTGAGAGCACACAGCAGCACACACTACTAGTGGGAGTGTAAATTGGTGCAGCAGCTATAGAAAATGGTAAGGCTATCCCTTAGAGAACCAAAAATAAAGCTGCTATATGACTCAGCGATTCCACTCCTGGGCATATATTTGGAGAAAATTATCATTTGGAAACTCTGTTTCTATGGTGTTGCTTTTAAAAGCATCAAGATTAAAGCTATATATTTAAATTTAGTTATTAACTTGATGGGAAACTAAGGTCAAATTAAAGCAAATATTTTGTATCACCTACCATGACTTATATATCATTTGCAAAGTATAATTACTGAATTCATTCTGATTTTCTAAAACACTTTATTTTGTATTAAGGTAAACAAATTAAGCCAATTGACCACGTTGTGATAGTTTCAGGTTAACAGCGAAAGGATTCAGCCATACATATATGTGTATCCATACTCCCTCAAATCCCTCTCTGTCTAGGCTGCCACATAACACTGAACAGAGTTCCATGGGCTTTACAGCAGTTCTTTGTTGGTCATCCATTTCAAATATAGAAGTGTGTAACGTGTTAATCCCAAACTCTCACATCTTTCTCCCCCTCCCCCCCTTGCAACTGCAAGTTCATTCTCTAAGTCTGTGAGTCTCTTTCTGTTTTGTAGTAAGTTGATTTGTATAATATCTTTTTAGATCCCAGTGTCATACTGAGTGAAGCAAGTGAATATATTCTGTTTTATTTAGAACTTTCCTCAGCTATCTGTTCTATATGGGTTAACATTCATATTTCTTCCTATTCCATTTCTTCCATTTTCAGGTCTGGTCTTGAACAGGTTGAGATAAAATTCTATTTTAAAAATAGCAAATTACATTATTATGATTAACATTTTGAAATATTAAAAAATTTAGTGTGATTATATAGTATGGAAATAATCCCAGAACATGAATGTCATAGATTTAATTACTTAAAGAGAGGTCTCCAGTTCCTGATTAATATTTCTTTTTTTATTTATCCCAAACAATGTTTAGGTCTAATGGCCATTCTTTGACATTTTGAAGCCTTCATTTATATATTTTTTATTAATCCATTCATTTATTTCTTAAGTGAGCTTTTGATTGATTCCTACTGTATGCCACCGAATACTCTTTATTTCCTATTTCTATATAATGATCTTAAAGTAATAATTGGGAAGAAATAAAGGAGAATATCAACCTAAACTGCCTGTTTTCGAAGGGTTTTTGTCCAAACTTGTAGCATAAAGTCTTGCCTAAAGTCCCAAATATAAAAGCATAACGACTTTGATTGAACATTGTTTTTTTATTTGAGAAAACATAACACCTCCACTGTTTGCACATGTAGTTGTCCTATCCACTGAAACTAGTAGTAATTTCAGGAAATCGCCAAGCACTTAAAAAAAAACTCTCCATGTTGTTCACAAAAGTCTTGTATCACTGTAGTAGAGTTATGGCCTAAGGTATATATCTTTTTAGGAAGCCCAGGTGGCGCAGTGGTAAAGAATCCGCCTGACAATGCAGGAGACACAAGAGATGCAGGTTCAATCCCTGACTTGGGAAGATCCCCTGGGGTAGGAAATTGCAACCCACTCCTGTATTCTTGGGCTTACCTGGTGACTCAGCTGGTAAAGAATCTGCCTGCAATGCGGGAGACCTTGGTTCGATCCCTGGGTTGGGAGCATCCCCTGGAGAAAGGAAAGGCTACCCACTCCAGTATTCCGGCCTGGAGAATTCCATGGACTGTATTTAGTCCACGGGTCACAAAGAGTTGGACACAACCAAGCGACTTTCATTTCACTTCACTTAATATATATATGTAATTGCAATGTTTTACTTACATTGGTGATCAAATGTAGGAATTTTAACTCTGAGCTATTGTCCCAATATTCCCTGTCTGATTTTACATTGTATCAGTGCTTTTTGAAGATGTGTTATCATTTCTGGTTCTTAAGGATTTACTGAATAGAATTGACTACAGTAGACGTGTGTGCATGCATGCTCAGTCACTTCAGTCGTGTCTGACCCTTTGCAACGCTGTGGACTGTAGCCCACCAGGCTCCTCTGTCCATGCAAGGAGCAATATTCCCCAGGCGAGAATATTGGAGTGGGCTGCCATGCCCTCCTCCAGGGGATCTTGCTAACACGGGGATGGAAATCGAGGTCTGCCTGTGTCTCCTGCTGGAGAAGGCAATGGCACCCCATTCCAGTACTCTTGATGGAAAATCCCATGGATGGAGGAGCCTGGTGGGCTGCAGTCCATGGGGTTGCTGAGAGTTGGACAGGACTCAGTGACTTCACTTTCACTTTTCACTTTCATGCAATGGAGAAGGAAATGGCAACCCACTCCAGTGTTCTTGCCTGGAGAATCCCAGGGACGGAGGAGCCTGGTGAGCTGCTGTCTATGGGATCGCACAGAGTTGGACACGACTGAAGCGACTTAGCAGTAGTAGCAGCTGCGTCTCCTACATTGCAGGTGGATTCTTTACCCACTGAGCCACCTGGGAAGCCCTACAGTAGATGATAAGTGTGCAGAAACTCAAGAAAGAAATTGGACTAAATGTGAATACAGTTAAAAGGACAAGTTTTATTATCCTCTCAGGATACCAAGATCGGTTGAGATGAATATAATCAATTCTCGTTATATGAATCCTGAGAATATTGTGCATGTAGGCCAAACACGCAAAAACAGTCAGCTGTTGGTAAAACATAAGTGAAAGTACTTAAACGCTCATGTGCTCATTGTCTGCAGGAGAGCTGGAGGTGTTTCAGAAAGATGGAGAGCGAAAAATTCAGAGTCGGCAGCAACTTCCAGTGGGAACCACCTGGGGACCATTCGCTGGGAAGATGGACTTGAATAATAATTCCTTGGTATGTGGATGTTCTGAGATGGTTGACTCTTAATACTTTGTCATGGCACAGAAATTATCTCCACTTGCTTCCTGGTGAAAACACTAAAAGTAACAGTTTGCTTTTTCTTTTTTGTGGACTATAAAACTGGAATATTTTCCAAGTGGTTTGTCTCTGACAGTATTATATGCAGAATTTAGAAGGAAACAGGTTAATCACACTGACTGGTTATTTAGTAAGGTAATTTATAAGGTTGCTTTATCTTCATAGCCAGACTAATATTGTTCATATTTAATAATATATACAAATGCTTTTCTTCTTAAGATGACACAAATTGTCATACATTACAGGTTTACATGATGAACAAGAAATAAACAACCTTGATATGCTTGGCAATTCTATTTGTACTTTTAAGAGTGAGGATGAGTGATCAGCATCATAATTTTTCTTGTTAACTTTTTTGTAAATATTCTGAGCTTAGAAAGTCTACCTCTGGGAAAAAGTATATGAACACTTGATTAGCTATCTTAAAAAGTTATGGAAAGATGGAGTATTTGATTACATTTAAACTTCATTTCTTAATTCAATATGTTAGTTTCCTATTGCAGCTCCAGCAAGTTACCACAAACTTTGTGGCTTAAAACAACCCAAGTTTGTAGTATGTAGTCTGAAATGGATCATAATCTGAAGTGAATCTAGTCTAAAATGAATCTCTCAGGGCTAAAATCTAAGTGTCTGCAGGGCTTTTTTTGCTGGAGCTTCTAGAATGTGGGGACAGATGTTTTCTTTGCTTTTCCATCTTCTAAAGGCTGTCCACAACCTGTGGCTCATGGCTCCCTTCCATCTTCACAACCAGCAACGGCTGACTGAGTCTTTTACATATCTTTATTCTGACTCTGACTCTTCTGTATCCCTTTGCACATTCGGGAATGCGTGTGATTACATTGGGCCCACTTGAGTAATCCAGGATACTCTAGCAACTTTAACTCCATCTGCTTTAATTCCCTTTTGCCTTGTAAGGTAACCGGAGAAGGCAATGGCACCCCACTCCAGTACTCTTGATGGAAAATCCCATGGACGGAGGAGCCTGGTAGGCTGCAGTCCATGGGGTCACTAAGAGTCGGGCATGACTGAGAGACTTCACTTTCACGCATTGGAGAAGGAAATGGCAACCCACTCCAGTGTTCTTGCCTGGAGAATCCCAGGGATGGGGAGCCTGGTGGGCTGCCGTGTATGGGGTCTCACAGAGTTGGACACGACTGAAGCAACTTAGCAGCAGCAGCAGCAGTAAGGTAACTTGCACAAAGTCCAGGAATCAGGATACCAGGACCTCTCCTATTATGCGTGATAATTCAAGTGACAAAACTTGGGGATAAAAATATTATATATATATGAAATGGAAGTCCCTCTCTCTAAATGCCATTTATGTAGGAAGAGTTTCATGCCAGCTAAATGACTCTATCTGTTTTGAGGTGGTGGGAGTGGGGGCGTAAGAACTCCCAGAGGGGTTTTAACAAGTGTACTTGACTCAGCAATGTTGCTTTCCTTTTTCAGTTGATTACATGAAAGAAATCACTTCTTCGGGTTATTACATGAAAGAAACTAATATGTGCAGATCTCTGCTTATTTCGTGCCATGTGAATGAGAAAGAGGTTACTGATTTAACTAAAAGTAATGACTGGAATAAATAAGAAACATTTGTGTCATCCAACTTTTAAACAGCATAACAGATTCAAGAAGTGTGCATTTTACCTTCTAAATCCTTGTGTTTATCCGTAAAAGGATAAAGTAGGAGACTTCACATGTATTTAAGAACCAAACAAGTTGACAGACCAGGCTAAATATTTAATAATCTGGAGCAGTGTACTCTGTGGTGGTCCAGTGTGCCTGCTGCAGAAGGGGTTTGAGAAGCGGCTCCACAAACACTGCTGACCTTCGTGGCTGAGTTGTATAGTGGACTGTTCTATTGATTCCTTTGATAGGGTGATACCAGCTATTATACTGCTTAATCAAGCAAAGGCAAGGGGAAGATTGTCTCAACATCAAAGGTTGAATTAAATCCTTTGCAAAACCCATTTTATCTGAGTGTTTCTATTGGTACTCTAGCATTGCTTTCAAAATGTTTTAGGCAATAAGATATTTATCTTATTTATCACTGTGTATCAGACACCAACACAAACTTTGGTCATTTGCCTGCTATTTCTTCAAAAGTGTAATGCCGCTTCGGTGTCAGCTATTGTTAATGTAAGAAACACATGTTTTCCTTTTTATTATGTCAGCATAATATCTCTATGAAGATGTTATTTTTAATTAATCTTTATATCATGATATATATGTAGAATGATGCTTTTTATACATCTTTAGCATATGCTAAATTATGATGTATGGAAAGTAAACCTATCTGTGGAAGTTCAATTTTTCAATGAAATAATTTCCTGTTTTTTAGACATGATATAATTTTTTTTCATATTTCTGTATCACTCTAAAGCTATCTTATGCCATACTTAATATCATTTAAGTAATTTGGTTATAAATGTGACATTGTAGTATTCTTGGTACTATTTGAAGTGAATGGATACTGTGTAGTGTATCAAAAACCCAGTCGTGGTGAATAATTATTTAATAGAAAATAATCTTAATAACTTAGTTTTCTTCTTTTGTCTTAGAATTTAAGCATTTGATTCATGATATTTCCCTAAACTATAGAACTTTCCTCTATTTTAAAATGTAGCTGCTTTGCTAAAATATACTTTAAAAAAGTTTTTTTTTGATAATAATATTTTCTTCCTAGAATTTACTTTTGATTTTGTCATTAAATACTACTAGTAGTACTCTTGGCACTACTGTTACTTCTATAGAATAAGTGTCTAATTTGCACTGTGTATGTATTCTTTTCTAGACACTATATGGAGGATTAGAAGTGTGTCAGCTCCTTTACTCCTCAAAACAAACTTGTGAATATGGTCCTATTTAAAATCTTATTTATAGATACGAAAATTAAGGCTCAGGCTTTTTTATTCCAGAATCTGTGTTTTTAAATACCAGATCACACTCCTTCCCAATAGCGTCTGTAACATGATCTGAGTATGATAAAATTATTAGGAATTTCTTTACATGAATTCTAAATTTATTAAAAGCTTTGGGAGAAATATGCAATGATTACAAGTAGGTTCTTTTTTCTTACTTCAGGCAAAATAGTTGTTATAATACTTCATAACTATCATGACTGAAGAATTAGGCATTAATTCAAAGAGTTCCACAATTTTATTACCTCTTTATAATTTTGACAGTCATTTAATATAGGTTTTATATCATGAAGATAAATTTTCTTCATAATACAATATATAATCTATTAACCCTACCTTACCCTACCTTACCCAACCTGAAATCAAATTTGGAATTAGCGCACTCTTTTAAATTGCTTATTCACCAACCAGTGTTATGTTACTCTGTTCAGGCTCATGGTGTTGTCTCAAGAGACCCAGTAAACTAATTAATCCAACACAGTAATTAACTGAGTCACCATGCCAGATGTCAAATCCTTTTTATATCTTTCAAGTTCCCATCTTGAAGTGCATTAGCAATATGCCACCTTCTGCAGGAAGCCTTTGCAGAGCAGGCATTTGGATATATATATATATATAGAACATTACCAGAAATATAGGCTATATGGAAACATCAAAAGAATTGATTTGACAAAATGTTCTTCTTGGAATCATATAAAACAATGAACATAGAAATAAATAAAATTTTGTTCACACCTCATTATCTTATTAGATAGTTTATGCTTAATAGCAGAATATAGTTAATATTTTCAATGGGCCAGTTAGAGTCAAAGTGCTTTACAGGTTTTATATCTCATCTAATTCTTACATGAGCATATGAGAAGAAAATACCCTTTTTTTTTTTTCCTCCTTTGTTTCACAGGAGGAAATTGCTACTTTGGGAAGCTGAATGACTAGACCAAGGTTAACTCAATATGAGTTGAGACCCCCATGCTGCAATCTAATACTGTCTTTAGAAATTTTATCTATAAGGACAATATTACTGCCTAGCTTGTCAGGGTTTTGTAAAGATTAAATGAGGTAGCATACCTGAATTATTAAGAAATACTGAATATTATTACTACTCAGTCACCTGTAAAAATGGGTCCATTAAAATCTTTCAAGTTTAAAACTGGAAAGACACACCAAATTAAATAAGTCAAATTATAGACTTTGGGCATTTGGGGATTTTACATGCCTAAATTTGACTGTTTTCCAAGGGACACTGTTTTAGTCCAGGGTCTCCAGCAAAACAGAATAGGGTGTGTGATGTGTGTGTGTTTATATATTTTATAAGGAATTGTCTCACATGGTCATGGAGTCGGCTTGATGAAAATCTGCGGTGTGAGTCAGCAGGCTGGAGACCCAGCAGAGCTGATGGTATAGATGAAGTTTGTTATTTGAGGAGGCCGGTCTTTTTTTCCTATTCAGACTTTCTTCTGATTGGGTGAGGCCCACCCACATGATGGAGGGCAATCTGTTTTATTCAGAGTACTCTGATTCAAATGTCAGTCTCAACAAAAACACCATCCAAGCTGATACACAAAATTAACCATCACAGTGTCCAAAGGTCTGTGGTATATTATAAGGTTTCATTTTTCAGGTACAGTCTTCCACTCCTGTATGAATTGTTAACCAGTAAGGGAGCCTAGCTTTCTTTCCAACATCCTACTTCTGTGTCAAGAAATAATTTACATTAAGTGCTATCATAGTGACCCAAATTTCATGTTTTTGAAAGTCTTACAATTTTATTCATTGAAAATGGCAAAGGACTATTGACAAGGAAGGAATTTTAAAAATCAGTTTAAATTGTGATCAATATCTGTTTTGGAGGTGTTTTAGAATTTATGTATTTATATGTTGTGCCTTTGAAGTTCTCTCATTTTCTCCTGAAGACATAGATCTTTGTATATGCTAAATCTCTGCTCTGCTAGCCCCTGGTTAAGTGCTTATAATTATCAGACAACACCGATTATTTGGAAGGTTGGTGTCTACAGTATTAGTGACATTTGCTCTCGTTCTCTTTTTTGAGTGAATCAGCTTTCAGTAGGTAACTAGTCTTATTCAACCAACTTCCTGCTGGAATCATGCAACATGTATACTTAATTAAACAGAACGTAAATAGAAAGTCCCAGGTTACCTACTACATAATAGTAAACATCACAATCTGTTAAAGTCAGCAAATGAAATTTGACATAGAAATGTCATTTTATTCATGTCATTCAATCAGAAGGGAGCCTTGTTTTATTTTACCATGTAGTTGTGATACTGAATTTTACAAACAGAAAGTGTACATATAAAGGGTACTATAGGTAAAATTTTATTGATTTAATAATAAAATAATGTGCACATTAAATTCCATCTTAATTTTAAGGTAGTTGTTATCATAGATATGTGGTTGAGGAAAGAATTAAAGGTTCCTGATCTACATCATAGGGAAATATTAGAATTATTAGATATCTCCATTGTGCCCTTCTAGCTCTAAATCTTCCAGTACTAGTCTCTGAGCCCATTCATTGCAAGTCTTCAAGCTTCATGTTGTGCCCACCCTACAGCGACTATATCTCTACCCATAGGTCTCTACCTATATTGTCAAAGGCTGCCTGGTGGAAACATCTCTGATTTTCTATTTGAGGACATTTTTTCCAGCCTCAGGAGCAAACTTACTGGAAACCAGTCAAGCTGTGACATGCTGGAAAATTAATGTTTCCAAAAGTAATCCTTAACCAATGAGGGACAGAAGTTGGTGGATACCTACCCTCCCTGCTTCCTTGCCTCTCCATTACGATATGAAAAGTGTTTTATAAGATCTCTTAGAGTTTGCCAGTGAAACTGAGCTCCAGCCAGGTTTATAACACATCATTTATGGGCTTCCTTTTCCTTCCTGCTTACTTCTCCACACCTCTACTGAACGGTTCTGAGGTCACCTCTGAATAAACTACTTGCACTTGAATCAGTCTGAAGGTAACTTTCTGGGAAAGCAATGCCAAGAGAGCTTCTAAGATATAATAATGAAATAAATTGGAGTGTAATATCCAAATTATTGCTGAGATTCTAGACAGTATAGATTTTTAAAAATCATAATTATTCAATTCTAGATCACTGCCTCTGGCAAATAATAGATATTCAACAAATGCTCTTTAAAATAAAAATATGATCTAATTGAATTTCCTCACCATGAGCCATCTGACTGACCCCACCCATACCCTCCCAGCTTCACCCTCTCAGTGATATAATTTATAATGTTGCTGAGGCATGACTTTTTGTTGGGTCTTATATTTCTTTCCATTGATGTTGACATTGTGAATAATATCCTCTTTTTAATATTCATTCTAATCTGGGCCCAGGACTCCCATACTTTTCTACTTCTCATATCGCTCTGGGTCTTGGCTCTTTTAAATTTAACTATGTTTCCCAAAACACTGTGGCCTTTCTTCTCTTCTCCCTCTGTTCCCATTGCCTCAGGGAGCTTATCCACTCGCAAAGCTTCAGCTACTAATTTACAAATGACATTTAAATTAAAAAATCTCTAACCTTGGCTTTTTACCCTTTCTCTAATAGCACGTTTCAACTGTTTTACAAGGCTGTCCCACTGACTTCCTCCAACTCAACAGTCGTAAGGAGAGTTTATTGTTGTTTCCACCTACTGTCTCTGTGCCCTTTTCCCTGCCTTCCAAATTTTGGTCACTTTTGAAGCTAAATCTCCGCCTCTCCTTTGCTGCCTCTGCAGGCAGTCCATCCTATGCGTTATTCCATGGCACCCTCCTTCCATTTCTGCCTCTCCCCTCTCACATCTCATAGGTCCATTTACATACATAGTCATATGTGTACGTGCATGCACATGTAGGCACAAACACACACACACCTTTCCTTTATTGCCTATAACGAACAGCTTTGTTTTTGTCAGCCATTCAGAGCCAAACATCTTCCAAGTCTCTGCTTTTCACATCCAGGAAGCAAGTACCAACACTCCTGCCTTCTCCACGTCTACTCCCTTCTTTCTGTTCCCTACGGCCACTGCTGTTGGTGAAGCCTCCATCATTTCTTCCTTGATTATCACAGTATTCTTCTAACTATTCTTTCTGCCTTCCTCCCTGTCTTCTTTTTCTTTACCCAAATCACAGTGTGTCCTTATAGAAAAACTTGTTACTTGTGTGCCTGAAATCATTCAAGGGCGCAAGAGAAGCCAAACTCTGGAGAAAGGGCTTTCATGATATCACCTGCTCAGCTCTTACCTCGTTTCCGCTCTCCGTGTAGCTTTCAGTCAACCTCAGCTACCTACAGTGTGAATATGCTCTTTTTCTCATGTCTCTGTGCATTTGGCCATGCTGTTTTATCATCCACAAAGCCCTGTGCTCCCCCTTCCTGCCCTTCTTTATCATACTAACGCCACTTCTCACTTCAAGACTCAGCCCCAGGTTACCCCAAAATGGATCTTCTCTAAAGCCTCCAGTCTGGAACAGATATCAACTCCTCCTCAGATGTTTCTATGATCTTTAGGCTTCCTAGGATTAGAACATTTACTGCATAATTCTGAATATCTCTTTACTTGTCTATCTCACCCATACATTGCTGCTGCTGCTAAGTCACTTCAGTTGTGTCTGACTCTGTGCCATGCTATGGACTGTAGCCTGCCAGGTGCCTCTGTCCATGGGATTCTTCAGGCAAGAATAATGGAGTGGATTGCCATGCCCTCCTCCAGGGGAATCTTCCCAACCTAGGGATCGAACCTCCACCTCTTGTATCTCCTGCATTGCAGATTCTTTGTCACTAGTGCCACCAACTGTGTGCTCCTTATCGTTTATCTTTGTATCCTTCTTATCTAGAACAATGTCTGGTTTATAGCAAGGTCTCAGTAAATAACCTTTAGAAAGTGAGTCAATTAATTCTTTCCTTTAACTTTTCTCCAGTATCAGCAACTGATGCACAAGACTTCGGTGTTCTCCTTGAGTCTTTATCCCATTTTTCCTGTTTCCCCTTAGATCTTTCTTCATCTGCCCACCTTAGCAATTCAGTACCACAGTTAATGCCATCTTGTGCCTGTTTTATTTGTTTATAATTTTTTTCTTAATCTCACTTGAATGTAAGATGCAGTGGAGGAAGATAACTGTATCTGTTTTGTCGGGGTTTACCTAACAGAAAGATATGCCTATGACAGCTTCTTGATAAATATTGACTAATTTCAGTGTAAGATCTGCACCCCTTTGAAGTAAAGAGGACAAGGTGGTGAGCCCATTGAGGCAATTATGATTTGTTTGTAACAGAATCCACTTTCAATCCTTCACTGTGACCTGGGTGAAGGCCAAGAAGGTATTCTGCTCTACCATGCTTTCTGTGAAGTCTCATCCAGCCTTGCACTTTCCAGTGACAAACCATCTGGGAAATTCCATCTGTCTCTGCTTGGAAACTGAGGTGGCAGTCGCCCACTGTGAGCAATTTTCTATTAACTTCTTGGATAAGATCAGTCAGATTTATACTGAATTGATGGGAACTGTAAGAGCAGGGTTGTTCCAAGAGAAGACAAATGTACTGATTCCTCTAATTGGGCTTAAGCCAGTTTCATTCACGGATGCCCTTAGGTTCTAGCAGTGCAAGGACTTATAACCTTTTTAATTGTACCCTGTTCCTCTGAGGAAACATTGGTGAAATTCATTATTGATGGAGACTGTAGATTTGTCCCTTAGGGAGGCCAAGATCCTGGCTTCTCTTATACTCTATCTGCCATGTGGAGAATTAATGGAAACTGAGTGGACAGCGGAAGCTGCTCCAAGAAGACATGAGGCAAGACACTTAGTACAGCAGAGCCTTGGAAAATGGTGTGTTGGTTTGGTTTCTAGAATCAGAGGGGACTTTTTGTTCATTTTTTGTTTGTTTGTGGAAGAGGAGAGTGCTCAGGGAGAAGAGAGATTGGCATGAAGTCCCAAGTTAATGAAAGCATCCTGTAGAATCTGAGTCAGAAAGAAAGAAACCAAACACCAAGGAATTACTCAACAATTCAAATCTGTCGAAGCAAATGAGCGAGGTCAATTATATATGGATCTGAAGGGATTTATTGTATTATAATGTGGACATAGTGATATTGGCTACGGATGGAATTCTTTTTGTAATGTTGAAATGATATTTGGCCTTTCCTAATAATTTGTATCTGCCTTCTAAAATTACACCTTTTATGCGTAGCTAGTCTGTCTACTAATCTCAATCAACCTTTAATTTGTTTTTTCTTCTGATGGTGAAATCTTTCTAGGTTCTTTATGTTTGCACTTGGATTTGAAAGGTAGGAACACAAAGACACAATTTCTTGCTGTATATAGACAGGTTTATTTATGGGTCTAACCTACTGATCTGTGCCTAAAATCTAAACACATTTTGCCTTTGGGTTATGCTACATGGCTAAGCTCTTTACTTATACTTAGGCCAAGTTTGAATAAATAGAAAGCATCTTTTTTTTGGTTTGTTTAAGATTATTTATTATTCCCTTTTTCTAGAATTCCAAGGAGAATTTTATTGAAAATAGTCTTCTCATGGAGTTATTAAAATGACTCTGTGATGTGCTGTTAATATAATCAATGTCTGGAAGGAGTAACTACTTCATGGCATTTAATATGGCTAAAGTTGCTCTGCTAAGAAGACAGTGTATATAAAGTTGAACAGACTAATGAGTAACACAACCTTTTCTGCAAGCATAGATATGAAAGATTCAGTTTGGCTATTGGTTTAGGCATCTAGATTCTGTTTATGGAGTTGTTCCTGTTTGTAAATCTTTTCTCAAGCTTAAGGTCCCATAGGGGATAGAATCCCTGTTCCCTTAGGAAAGTCTGTCACATTCTTGGGTGGTGAGGGAATGATTTGCAAGCTATGGTTCTGCTCTTTCATAACACAAATTATGGAATATAAAGTTGGAAAAAGTGTTTTTGGCTGGAGGAGAAGGTAAAATGAGAACACACTTGTGAGGAGCAGTCTACAAAGTTGACCCAAAATTTTATTGATTATTTGCTGATATATCTGGCTTGCCTTTTAACGTCTTTCTCCTTGACTTTTTTCAAGTCTTGCCATTCTGCAGCTCTTTATAAAACAATTGTTTGGCGTGAGCATTTCCCTATTATTTACAGAGTTATAATATATATTGTTCCAGTGTTGCAAAAATTTAGCAAATGATGTCTACTGGGCATAATTAATACCGTCAGTAACTTGGAGATAACTGTTAAAGAAATGGACATAAGTGCTATTTTGTATTCCTTTTGTTTGTTCTTACAAATCAATATTACGTAGACATAACCCTTTAAATTGAACATATTGGACTCATAAAATATCTGACTGTATTTTATAACTAAGTATCAATAGATATTCCGAGGACACCACTAATTAAATATCATATCTTAACATTAGCTCTCAGTTGGCGTTGCCAGTCTTTAGTCTCATAAGAGGCTTTCCTGATGTGGGCAGGTTTGTGAGTCTGACCCTGTCCTAGGGACTCCTACAAGGCTCGTGTTGATGTTGTATGGTGTCCATAGGCAATAATTCTTACATTTATTTATGAAGGAAAAATAAAATAATATTTCTAGAATGTTTTTGTAAACTTGCAAACTTATTTGAGAAATTCTCTTTTGGAAATGAACATCTCTTTTCCTTATATATTTAAGCATTGAACTTAAAGTCATTCTGTATTAGTCATTTGTTTTTATATCACTTTTTATAATAAAACCCTTTGCCCTAGTTCAGCAAAACTATGGCTTCTTGATGCTAGTAATTTGTATATCATTTGTGCTATTTTATATGGTTTATAGCTCTTTCTATTTCAAAGGTCAGGAGCTCAGAATGAAGCGTAGGGTTATGTGCCTTAGTCTTGTGGTTTTCTCATACTCTTTTCTTAGGGTCAGAATTATGAGCACTGCTTATCTATGTGTCTGTGGTACAGTGTTTCATACAAGGCTGGATTCAAAAAGTGACAGCCAGGGCTATGGTGTCGTCTGAAGTCTCAACCCAATGAAGACCTGCTTGAAAGGTCACTGCATGGCTGTTGACTCAGTACCTTGCCTCCTTGGCTTCTCCGAGGAAAAGCTCATAGCATGGCAACTGGCTTCTCTCTGAGCAAGCAAATGAGAGAGCAAGACAAGGAGCCCAGGACAGAAATCATAGTCTTTTCATAAACTAGTCTTGGAAGTAGGCATCCCATCACTTTTGCTGAATTCTTTTTATTAAAACTGAGTCAGCAGGTCTAGCCCACTCTGAAGGGAAAGGCATTGTACATGGGCTTAAAACCAAAGGCTGTGATCACTGGGGCCCATCTCAGAGGCTGTTTACTGCTAAGATAATGTACATAAAGTTACCTCGCCTCTGAATAAGGAAGGACTTTCAAATAATAGTAGCAATGGGAGACATCACAAAATAAAATCCAATTAATTTAAATAGAAAAGACTAAATCATATATTATAAAACATCATAACCAATAATCAAGGTTTAACTGTAAGTAAAAGATACACGTAAAAATGAGATACATTTTATTATCGTTTTTGAAGGTAGATAAGCTGCTCCATATAGAAAGTCGTGAATAAATTCTTGATTAATTTGTTTAGAAATTGATTATTAATATGAGGACAGAGAAAGATGAATGAAAATATATGGGACAGTTATGTGAAATCTAATGGGAAATAGGAGCCAGAGGCAGGCTGTTTGCTAAGTATTTCTCCTTCAGTAATTTTGAGAAACATACACTAACACGTTGTAAAGATCAGAAATGGGGAGAAATCATGGGAAAGAGCCCATGATGTGGTCAGAGTAGTCTGATTCTAGTCCCAACTGTTATTACCCAAAGTGCTGTCTTGGGTAATCACATCTGCTCTCAGTTTCCTCATTTATAAAATGGGGGTTATAATACCAGCCCTACATCTTACAGTTGTAAAATTATATAAAATTATATGCATTTAGTCACTTTGAAAAATATACAGATTGTTATACAATCTAGATTACTTTTTATTATGCCTGTGAATAGAAAGTAGATTACTCATTCCCTTAATTTGCCAAACTGTGCTTCCAGCCTCTTCTCTTCTGTCCCCGCTCTGAACATATTTTAAAAAGCACTCTTGGCTGTCATTGTACATATATATCCTCATACACATGTGCACACATGTATTTATATACACACAAACATACACATACGTATTGATTAGCTAGCATCAGTATTCTGAGAACTCATAGCCTAGAGAAGTGCAAGGTATATACTTAGAGTATTTATCATCTAAGGAGACAATCACCACAGAAACAAGAGAAAAAACATGTTTTTAGGAAGAGAAAGAAAGGTTAAGTGGTCAAACTGCTTTTTGAATTACCCTGGCTCCTTTGTGTTTTCTTTTTGTAAGGAGTATTTCTTCAGAAAGCTTTTCTCAGGTGTGTGATTGGGGATTTTAGACAATTGGGAAAGTAATTTACCCTGTCTGAGTCACTTTTGAGTTTGGTTTGTATTTTAAAATGCTAACTCAATTCTTTTGTTGCTTATGGCATTTTAGAGCTTGGTACAGAATGGAGTGAATAAGGCACATCGCAAGGCAGATAGCGATGCACCGTAAAATAAGAAAGAATGGGGACAAAATTTGGAAGAGCAAAGGCAGTTCATGGGCCTTAGGTTTTAGCTTTTATTGAGAAGTCAAGCAAATACCATTTGTTTCTCATGGCGTCGCAAAAAGTCAGACATGACTGAGCGACTAGGCACGGCACAGCACAGCACCCTATGTGCAAGCATTATCTCATGGACAGGGGCAGCACAAATCCCTTGGGTTCTGATGCTAATCTTGGATGTGTCATTATTACCACCTTGCATCTTAAAGTCATTGCAGGCATGTGTAGAATGTTGTTCTGTGGGAAGTGCCCAGTGACAGCTTCATGTGCATCTGAGATAAGCGTCAGGGTCCAAAGTGAAAGTGAACATTGCTCAGTCATGTTTGACTCTCTGCAATCCCATGGACTATACAGTCTAAGGAATTCTGCAGGCCAGAATACTGGAGTGGGTAGCCTTTCCCTTCTTTAGGGCATCTTCCCAACCCAGGGATTGAACCCAGGTCTCCCGCACTGCAGGCAGATTCTTTACCAGCTGAGCCACCAGGGAAGCACAAGAATACTGGAGTGGGTAGCCTATCCCTTCTCCAGGGGATCTTCCCGACCCAGGAATTGAACCGGGGTCTCCTGCATTGCCGGTGCATTCTTTACAAATGAGCTACTAAGTACATGTCAAATAAAGTATCAACTCTGGGAGTGGGGTTTTGGGGAGCTGGGCAGAGAGATAGCATTTGCCTTCAACACAGTAGTTTAGAGGTGGTGAAAAGAATTTATCCTTTACCTGAATATTTCTAGCAGGGAATATAGGCAGTTTTAATAACCGTGGCCTTCCTTCCAACTTTGTGGAAATGACTCTTCAGAGCAAGTGGACGTTGGCAGAAGAGTTCCGATCGTTGCTGATTCTCCAGAAGGAGAAGGTTGAGGGAAGAAGAGTGCGTGACAAGTCAACCCCTGGTCTGCTCCATTACTTCATTAATCAAGTGGAGGCTTTCTGAAAAATGTTTCTCTTCAGTTGCAGCCATCTATTTTTTTGGTGTTAATCTGCGCCCTGTGGCGGTGTTTTGTGAAAGGAAACAATGAACAGTAGTAGCATCCCCCACCCCCAGCTGCTGTCGCCCCTGTCAGAAGGCTCCAAGGATGATGTGAGTCTGTATCATCCTGATAAGGAAAAGAGGATTCAGATGGCTTTGGAGAGAATTTGTGAGAGGAGAGAGTGCCGTTTTGGACTAGACGAGCTATGGACTACAGCAGAGGCCCTTAACGGGATCCTAAGGGTTCAGTGCCAAACCTTCTGCAGCTTCTTGAAGATTTTCTAATGAAATATTTCGATGGTGAAATTCTGAAACTGTCAGACGGACTGAGGTTCAAGATACTGTTTTAAGTTTTTTGTTCCCATAATCTGTGATTAGCCAATCCAGGTTAAACACACACACACACACACACACACCAGAAAAAGGAAAGAAAACACAAAAAACTTAAGAACCTCCCAGAGTGTATATGGAGGGCACTTCTCTGCTGACAATGCGTTTCCATGCTGTTGTCATTGTGAGCTCTGTGCAAGTGGTCAGTGCCTTTCATATACTGTAGGTTCCTATTTTATGGCTGGATGAAATATGAAACTACCTTTTATAATGCTGATTCTATTTTGGCAGGCCTTTGGATTCACATATGGTTCAGTTAAGCTGTTTTGGAGCCTAATGTACCTTTGTTAGTTATTGGGATTTTTGAGAGGGGATAAATGTGCTATTTTCGCTCTGAATTTAAAAAAAAATTTTAATGTTTCCTAAAAATTCATATAGCTAAGAGAATTCCAGTGAGCTTTAGAAACTGAGCTGATAGTCCTAGCTAAAATAAAGTCATTCTTACACATAAAGGGGAAAAAAAAATAAAGGCAACTGAAGTGCCAGTAAAATAGAAGCAGTATTTTATAGCATACCACAATAAAATGAAAACAGAGAGCAATTAGTGAATGGGGGCTGGAAAAGTTGTCATCCGGTAACTAGCTGTAATCTTTAAGTATCTTTAAACTAACAGATACTACTAGGATTTTCTTTCATTCACTCCACTGTTATTCTGGCAGGTTATAAACAAACATACAGGCATAAAGAGTCCAAAACAAAGTGGCTGTCAAAGGGATGAATGATAGGCAGTGACCTCAATACCCAGGATGGTAATATGCTCAGTTAGGGGGGCTCAGTTGCCTAGAGGTGAAGTGTATTCCCTCTACTGAGCCCTGGCTGATAGACACACTCCCATTCAACTTTAATCTCTTTGTTTTGTTGTTTAACTCAGGCTGTTAAATTCTGTTTAAAATAATGTTTGTATGTAAGTATGAGGACAGATAAACTAGAAGGAAAGCGACATATTTACCAATGTCATTTCAACTTTTTCTTCCTAAAAAAGAAATCCCAGAAGGATAGGTATATTTGGAGTGGTTCAGATGGTGAAGAATCTGCCTGCAATGCAGGAGACCCAGATTCGAACCTTGGGTTGGGAAGCTCCCCTGGAGAAGAGAATGGCAACCCGCTCCAGTATTCTTGCTTGGAGAATTCCACGGACAGAAGAATTTAGTGAGCTATACGGTCAGTGGGATTGCAAAGAGTCAGATGTGACTGAGGGACTTTCACTTTTCTCAGTCTTACTTTGCATTCATAAAGAGCCTTCAGATTTTCCTTATAAGGCCATCTATTTTTATTTGAAGCTAATCATAAAATACACTTGCTGGAATGGGCACAGTAGAAATTTTGGGGCTTTGGTGACCTAATGGGCTGGATACAAGAGTGGAGACAGACCCATTTTAACTTATCACTCTAATTAACCCCCCACCAAATTGTGTGTCTTCCAAGTGGTGTGTTATTTTTATCTTTTTTACAGTTATTTTATCTTTTTTACATGAGAGGGTCAGTTCAGTTCAGTTCAGTCGCTCAGTCGTGTCCGACTCTTTGTGACCCCATGAATCGCAGCATGCCAGGCCTCCCTATCCATCACCAACTCCTGGAGTTCACCCAAACTCATGTGCATCAAGTCAGTGATGCCATCCAGCCATCTCATCCTCTGTCGTCCCCTTCTCCTCCTGCCCTCAATCCCTCCCAGCATCAGGGTCTTTTCCAATGAGTCAACTCTTCACATGAGGTAGTCAAAGTATTGGAGTTTCAGCCTCAGCATCAGTCCTTCCAGTGAACACCCAGGACTGGTCTCCTTTAAGATGGACTGGTTGGTTCTCCTGGCAGTCCAAGGGACTCGCAAGTGGGGTAATTATTTTTATTATTTTATCACTAATTTAACAGTCTTCCCTTGCTGTTAACTACTAGCAATTGAATGCCTAAAATCTCTTTCTCTGATGTTAGATATGTTGTGCAGGACATCTTGAAGAAAGCTTGACTCAATTAAGTATGTGCTACAAGTCAAGAACTCTGCTAAAAAGTGAGGTACAAAAACTAAATTCTCACCAAGCATAATTACTCCTTATATGAGTACTTAAATATAACTGAATTCTATCTGCACCCTTTATGTACCCTTTATATATTACTTTAAGCAAACCTAATGCCCCAAAATCATATTCACACACAGCCATGCACACACATAAGTTTATACACACACACGACACAATGGTTGATTTTTAAGTCAATGAATAAAACTGATATTTTCATTTTTATTTTGTTTAACTCAAGTGATGTGTTTATTTCCTAAATAAAATAGTATCATTAAATAAAGCACACCTCTATTTTTGAACAAGTTACAAAAACTTAGTGCTTTATTCTGTCATAGATTGGAAAGCATTGTAAGTATTGATAATGTTTCTCATTTTTCCTTGTAATTTCATTATTTTATCTTATGGCAAAGCACATAATTGACAAATTATCATAATGATATTTTAAGTATTCCAGTAGGTAACTTAGAATAAATATAGAACATTTTGATGTATAAATTTGGATGATGAAAAAGGTATTTTAATTCTTGATTACCTGGAGCCTTATAGAAATGTTAATGTTTGTTAGTGGCAAATATAGTAATGAAAGAAAAAGAAAATGTGAGAAATTAAGAAATGTATAAATGTAAAATGCAAAGTACCCTTTTATATTGTTTGATTTTCTGTGAGTTTTCATTTCCCTTTACTCTCTATTCTCTATGCATTTGAATTATTGAGAACTGTCCATACCGTCTGAGCACCAGGGAAGTCCATAACAATCATTAAGATGACATAATAATAAATATTTTGTGATTATTCATGATTCAAACAGTTTAATTGATTTAGAGATACTGAATAGTATGTTCAGTTTTCAGCATTTATCTTTAAACTGAAGAAATGAGTGGTTTGGTGGCATTTTGTTATGAAGTATTGCTAATATTTGCTGCAAATTTTATATACCACTCACATTGTAGAAAGAAGAGGGTACTCTATCTTGTGTTGTTTTTATACCACTATAGCCACTGAGGTTTTGAAAAGAGAAGCAAGTCATCTCCTTTTAGCTTGTTTGACAGCATTCAAAAGAATGCACGACCTCCTCTTTGAGTTGCATCTTCTCAATAGTTCTCCAACTGTCTTTCCTTAGTTCATATGTAGTTAGTTATCATAAAGTTGAAAAAAAGGGAAATCAGTAGGAATAAGAAGTACAGTCCATTTTAGGTGGTCAGTTACAGCAATCAAGCTTTCACTTATCTTATTCTGCTGTATTGTTTTACCATAGTTTCTCCTGAAAGGCATTGTAGGACGTGTTGAATATTTTGTAATGTCAAATAATACAAAGTATTCATAATGTTTATAGAACTTAATTTCTCAGTAATTTGCTTCTGTTTTATAGATGTGACTCATCTCAAATCTATCTAATCTATATTGACTAGTTGTGAAATAATAGAATTAATTTTTTTTTTTAATTAACCTTAACATGGTAAAAGTCTTGGATTCCATCAGCGTTACACCTGGATATTAATTTTAATGCTCTGTTGATAACATGGAAGTGCTTTCATCATTGAGGTATGTAGGAGTAAAGCAGATTTCCCAGTGAAGTGACTGGATGTTCGCTAGAGTGGTTCAAGTTAGCACTTGAGTTTCTTTATTATACTTTAAGAAGAATGCTATCTATTGAATGTAACTGAATATGCTAGAAAACTTATTTTAAAAAGAGGTAACTTCATAACTCCACAGGCATTAATTACATTTTTATAGTTTCCATTGATATGGCATTAAAAATCTGATCCTATACCAGGATGAACTTAGTTATTATTCTATGAGATATGATTTCTGAAATAGCTAAAGAAGTATTTTTTAATGGCAGTATAATTAAAGGTGCTACAGATTTTTTAAAAGATGTTTTAGCACCTGTATTTCTGTCCAGTTCTTAGAATAAACCTCATTGCATTTGTGATACAGCAGAATTTCTGGATCAGCTTCTATCCATTCTTTTGCAAAAAGATCATCTTGGTTCTAAGCATTTAGCATCCAATATGGCTGTTCTTAATTTGTCATTGAGATTAGAATGTATATTTGGGCTAGAAAGTAAAAACTAGCCGTAAGCTTTTAAAAAAATAATTTAGTTAATTGAGTCAGTCCAAAAAGAAGTTATTTAACTGAGTCAGTCCAGATCTCCAAATTTCTCCCTCTAATTCTGTGCTCCCTCTTTACAGAAAGTAGCTCTGATTTGTAAGGATTATTGTCTTTGGTTCCCGTGTCAGGGAGTTAAGAGGTGAGAGCAGTTGGATTGCATTTTCAGGATGCCACATGTGCTCTCTTTGATCTGAGGTACAGTGTGCCTCAGGGAATAAGTTCAATCTTGATTTCTTTAGTCAATCATCCACTATCAGGTACCACTGCCCTGATTAGCAGGCTGAAGAAAAAGAGCATATCGTGGGTATGTATGTTACAAAGATGAAAAATAGTGATGAACCTGTTGGCAAGAGTCAGCCCCTAGTTTCACTATGTGACATTTGCTTTCTCTTTGCATAGATCCCGGTAGTGTATAAAGGAACAAAAATCAGTATTTCCATATATCTTTCCACAAACTAATGATTTTTTTTTTTCAGATAGTTTCCTTTCTTTGTTTGATTCATTGTTGCAGAATGGAAACTGGAAAGAGAATTAGCAGGGTGCATCATGGTGGTTTCTAAGAGAAACTCAAATATAGCTAGCTGCCTGACATTCCTGCCATTCTGTGAACCAAGCCAATGGCTAACTCTTGTGAAGTGTTGTGAGTCTGGAAAACTAGCACCATACCTGTGCTGTTTCTGTCCCTTTATCTGCTGCTGCTGCTGCTGCTGCTAAGTCGCTTCAGTCATGTCCGACTCTATGCGACCCCATAGACTGCAGCCCACCAGGCTCCCCCATCCCTGGGATTCTCTAGGCAAGAACACTGGAGTGGGTTGCCATTTCCTTCTCCAATGCATGAAAGTGAAAAGTGAAAGTGAAGTCGCTCAGTCATGTCCAACTCTTTGTGACCCCATGGACTGCAGTCTACCAGGCTCCTCCATCCATGGGATTTTCCAGGAAGAGTACTGGAGTGGGGTACCATTGCCTTCTTCCCCTTTATCTGCTGCATAGACATAAAATAGTTCTCTAAACCCAAAATGCCTCAGTTGCTTTTTGTTTCTGTTTAGTTGCCAAACAAGAGTCATGTTCCACTCTTTTGCGACCCCATGGACTGCAGCTTGCATCCCGCCAGTTTCCTCTGTCCATGGGGTTTTCCACGTAAGAATATTGGAATAGGTTGCCATTTCCTTCTCCAGGGGATCTTCCCGACCCAGGGATTGAACCCCATGTCTCCTGTGTTACAGGCAGATTCTTTACCACTGAGTCGCTAGGGAAGCCCAATGAATGCCTCAGAATCCATCCGTTAATCAGTGATGTCTCTCCCAAAAAATGAGAGCCCAGAGATTGTCTGAATAGCTCTCATATGTTCTTTTTCCTTTGGTCAAAGTAAAAGAATATCTCCTAAGGGTATATACTGATAACAATTGCAGCTTTTGGTCTCTTTTGATACATTTGAGATTTGCCCATGTGCATTTTCTATTATGGTATTGAGATAGAAATGGAGGTTCTGAAAAGATTAAACAGTGGATAAACTTTTTATCTTAAATCTTTGACAAATCTCACAGTTCTATTTCAAAATTAAAATCATTTACTGAAAAAGTATTTTTGTTTGTGAGTACTTTTTATAGAAAGATGCAAGGTACAGATATAGTTGTTTCATAAATACTTATGGTATGCTCATGTCCTACTGAAGTTATTTACTGTTGTATTTGACCTTGATGATGGGACCAGTTTGATAAGGTTAAGGTCAATGACTGCATTATTTTTAGACAAGATACCAAGTGTAGAATGTTCTGTTTTGTTTTACCATGTTAACAACTAGTAGCTTTTAGAGTTCTCTATGTACTGCTGATTTCAGCGATGCATTCATCCTCAGTGATTATCCAAAAGATTTCAGCACCTGTAATTAATCACCCATTTGAAAAGAGAAACACTAAGATATAGTTTGACTTTCCCTTCCCCCTCCCCAGAGAAGTCTGGACAGAGTGTGAATAATAACTTTGCTTTTGTAATAATCATAATCATGCTCTTAAGATATATGAAAAAATAACCGAGAAAAATCCTTTTGATCATATTTACTAATTTAATCCCCTTATATCAATTGTTTATATGTTGCATCACAGTGATTAGAAAAGGACTTTCTATCTCTCTTTTATAAAAGAAGAGGGAGTAATGACCTATTCAGTAGTAAATAAGTGTTAGTTACTTAGTCATGTCCAACTCTTTGTGACCCCAGGGACTGAAGCCCATCAGACTCCTCTATCTGTGGAATTCTCCAGACAAGAATACTGGAGTGAGTAACCATTCCCTTTTCCAGGGCATCTTCCCAACCCAGGGATTGAACCTGGGTCTCCTGCATTTCAGGCAGATTCTTTACTTGTCTGAGCCACCAGGGAAGCCCATTCAATAGTAAGTTTCTAGCAAAACTGTTTGTGTTTTATTAATTGTTTAGACTAATGATCACTGATATCTTTTTTCCATGCAAATATTTATTTAGCTCAATGTAAGAAGCATAACGGTTTCAGGAAGCAGCAATGGATTTATATAATAGACCTAAGATAAAATCTCCCATTTTGTCTATTAAACTGTCATTAATGAGTAGTTAAAAAGTCATCCTGACTTTTTATAGATTGCATGAACTTCCCTACTTCAATGAAAAGTTAAATATTGAAGTGATAATTGTGAGCTTTTGTGTACTAGGGCATAGGGGCCAATGGATGAATGAATCAATGTAGTACAAGAATCTTAAATTTAAAGCTTGAAAAAGCTCTTTTGAGCTCTTTTTGTATTAATGTGCTTTACCTAATATCATGTGAATATACTAGAGCTGGACCAAAGACTTACGGAATATAAACAAACCTTTTCAGTTTCTTGTGTTGGAGCTTAATCTATCAGATTGATGTCTGGTAGACTGCAAATAGCTAATGCATTTAACCTCATTCAGTGGCTAGAACTAACCTGTTTACAAATACCCTAATTAGATCAAAGCATAGAAATAACCAGAATGGATATAATGGGCAGAAAGACAAATGAATGCACCTGTATCAATAATAAAGGGACATTTTTCCCCTTGCATGTTCATTTTACTAAAATCATTCTACACTTCCCTGTTCACTTAAAATCTAGTTATTTTAAACTTTGAAAAATGACTTCAGGAACACCTGGTGCCTTAAATTCTCAGCAACCTTGGTTTATCTCACCCAAATTTGTTTAGACCGCAGTAAGGGCTGCTCTTTCCTTTGCCAGGATCTATTAATGATAATTACTTAGAATACCATCCCCATTCTGTGATAACATCACATCATTGTGAAGAAGATTGCGATCTTATCCCAGCCTATTCTGTTTAACTGTGACACTCCTTCTATTATAGTGGGGCCTTGATAAGATCATGCCTGTTAGGATCAGACATTAGTTGGAATCAATATTTGAAAATGTGCCTGTTTTTGCTTAATAGTAAAGTTAGTGTGAGTGTTGAAGTGAGATCATTTGTTGGATGAAATTGTACAACTTCATCTTGTCAAGGTTTCTTTCTAGGATTTTATGCTCAAAAGTACAAAATGAGGTCTTAGGGAAACTATAATTTTATTGACGAACCTACCTGGATATCCTATGATATGAATACATGACAGTTTTAAACTGATACAGGTCAGAAAAATGAATTGGAAAGAATGAAAGACTGAGTTCATAACTCTTCATTAATGAAACCCAAATAACTCACTGGTTCTTGCCCAAGGACCTTTTTGCCCCTAAGGAACATTTGACAGTGCCTGGAGAAAGGTTTGGTTGTGGAAAATCGGAGGCCGAGGATGCAGGAAAGAGGGGTGTGGAGGAAAAGAATAGCAATGCTACTGCCCTCTAGTGTGTGGGAGGCTAGAGTTATATTAGTTTCCCACAGTGAAGAAAGAGCTGGCCCCAGAGTTTGACATTGCTAATGTTGAGAAACCCTGATGTAAGGTCCATACCATGAATATTCCAAACAGAAATGTTTGGCAGGAATGGATTTCAGCTTTTAGTGTGGTTATTTATCTCCCTGAGAGGAGCAGATGCTGCAGCTCCCCGTGTTCTTCTTTTCTCTGGTTAGTGATGTCTGATAGATTTAGGGGGCTTTTTTTATTTGTTTGACAACATCACACAGTCTGCAGGATCTTAGTTTCCCTGACCAGGACTTGAACCTGCATCCTCAGCCAGTGGAAGCATAGAGTTCTAACCACTGGACCACCAGGAAATTCCCTGGCAGCATCTGATAGATATGTAATCAAGGAATTCTTTTAGGGATAACTATCCAGAAATATGGGTAGTTTCCTTCAAATCTGTGCTAAATGGAACTTCAGGTAGAAAAGGTAAAATGAGAAATCAGTCATATAACATCTGTGGTCTTAATAAAGCCAAGCTCTTGAATCCTTATCAGGCTGCATTGCATGTTTGGAACTTATTCATATTTTTTTAATTAATAGAATATGGAGTGGGACATCATCCATATTTATCACTTCCCTAAACTCTTCCAACTTCATAAGATTTTTTAATTATTTGGTTATATATTTTCTTATGTGTATTATTTGGTTACACACTCATGTATGAAGAACAACATTGAGTATTACATTTTTCATAGTATTCAGGATGGTTTTGCACAATAGATGTTGGAAATGTTGACAACAAAGTTGTTATAAAAGAATGTTTTAGCCTTTGAATGCTTACAGAAAAAAGTAGGCAACACATTTATAGTATGTTTCTGAAAAAATAAAAATTAGAGGATATCTTTCTTGGATTCACACAATTTATGATTCCTGAGGTCTATGCAACTGAGTTTTGAGACTAAGGTCTTTCATCTGCCAGGACAGTAAGGAGAATTTTTTTTTCTTTTTTGTATTGTTGAGAATCCTGAAAGCTTTTTTTCCTGTATACTCAGATGGAAGCAGCAGAGAGGGGGCTAGAGGTGCCAATGGCAGTGAAACTGGGGAAGATTAGCGCACTTCTTTTGATGAAAGGTGACTTCCCAGAGGGTTGGAGAATAAACACATGGGCGGAAGTGCTGGTTTGGAGAAAAGGCACTGAAGTAAATGAGAGGAGTTTTCCACTGAAGTTGAGTTGAGGGCTCAGAACTCTGAACCTGCACAGCCTGTCCAACTCATTGCTCATTCTCCATCTATTTTAACAGAGCATCATGGAATAGCCCTCTTGCCAACTACTATGGTCATAAAACCTTATAAGAAAAGATCATTTGCAGTACCTAAAATGTTTATAAGAAGTTGACTGGCTAAACAATTTTCTGTTTTATTTATAAAATTCCTCATAAAGTGTTTTTATCATACCTCCCTTTTTGTTGTTGCAGTTTAGTGTCACAGTTTGGTTTTTTGTTCTTTTTTAAGGCCTGAATTATATTTTAGCCTTTCCGACAACTTAGAAAATGACTTTGCTGATGAAAAATCAATATTTTTAAATATTGAGAAATTCTAAATTATAATACTGTTTAGTAGGGCAGTACTCTGAACTAATTCTAGAGATTACTTGAAATGTTTTTAAGGTTAATTTTGGAACTACAGAGTTGTTATTTCTCTTTAAAATGTTTTCATTTTATTTTTAATAAATTTTCTAAAAATTATCTCTGTACATCCTCAACAGAATATACTTTATCATATATATTCTAACAACAACAACAAAATATTTTAGGGAAAGTAAGTTACTTCTGTCTAAATTCTGGCTCTGAATACACCAAGAAAACGGCCAGCAGGGAGTTTAGTGCTGTGCAAAGATTCCTTTTTCTTCGGGTGTTAAAAGCACCAAGTAGCCTGGTTTTGATAGAGTTAAGTAAACTAAAGACAGCCCCACTGCTCCCAGTCCTCTATCTCCTAGTACTTTTCAGTCCAACAATCATTTCTTCTTGTAGAGTAAGATAAGTTTTCATGTGTTTGTATTTGATGGATTAACAACAGAAAATTAAGGAATTTTACAAAAATTCCAACTTGGCAAATAGTAGCAACTCTTATCATGTGGAGGCCTGATAAAACCCTCCGATAAAGCCCAGGGAGACTAGTCTGGACAATGTCCTGAAAAGTACTAGGTATCTGACAGTGGCCTGTATCTCACCACTAGAGTTGGGATGATCAGTTAAATGCAAAACCACATTGGCTATCAGAACTGTTATTTGAAACTCTATGTTCCTGTCTTTAAAGGTAGAACATTGATTCTGATAAGAAGCAAGCATATGGCTATACAAACTGGGGTGTTGGGGCTGTGCTTTTTTTCCTTACTGATTTTGACTTAAAGCAAATGACCCTTTTGAGGAAGGGGAAGTATGATGGAATAAATAATACCACTCGTAACTGGGTCAGGGAAGCATTGGGAACTAATCTGGGCAAGACAGTGTTTCACACCATAATCCTTACAAATTATCAGGTATTTAATAGTTGTCACCATGTTATCTCACCTACACAGAGAAAAATAATTAAATACCTTAATGTACCTTTTCTGGGAGCTGGGGGATTTCCATGCTAGACATGTGGTGAAAATAGGGTGTTTCTTAAAGAAGGAAGCACCAAACAGCTATGTGAAAAATAGTATAAAACCTTTACAGTCTCTGTTTTACCTTTTTTTTCTTTTTCCATTTCCACTGATATCAGCACCCAGTGCTCTCTAGTTTCCTTTCTAAGGATCTAGATCCCCAAATCCCTTTAACCTTGAAGTATTATTTAAGTACATAACTGCCTGCATGAGTGTGTGCTAAGTTGCTTTAGTTATGTCTGGCTCTTTGCAACCCTGTGGACTGTAGCCTACCAGCATCCTCTGTCCATGGGATTTCCCAGGCAAGAATACTAGAGTGAGTTGCCATGCCCCCCTCCAGGGGATCTTCCCGACCCAGGGATCAAACCTGCATCTCTTATGTCTCCTGCATTGGCAGGTGGGTTCCTTACCACTAAGCATAACTGTCTGGTCTGAGTTAAATCATATATGTGCTCTGAGTCGGAGTTGTTACATACGAAGTAACTATTTATATATTTTATTTCATTCATCCATTCATTAATTTAACAAGAATTTATTATTGAAGAGATGCCAGTTGTGGTTGTCAACAGTGAATGTATTTCAGTGTATTTGAAATAAACGTCGATCTTGTTATCCCAGAGATTACATTTTAGTGGGAATTACAAGTAAATGGAGAACTGTAGTATAATAGTTAATTAGCAATAATATTATGAGTGCTAAAGGAGGAAATATAGTATGCTAGAAAAATACCTAACATATATTTGGGGATAAAAATAGAAATTAGATCTTAGGGAGGTAGGCCTGTAGAATGAATAAGAGTAAATTAGATTAAGAGTATTTGTGAGTTGGGAGGGTTTCTGATATGTTTGTGTGTCTGTGTGTGTGTGTTGGAGGTGACAGAAGATTTAGAGCATTAATTAATGTGGAAATGCCTTGGGGCAAAAAGAAAACATGGTAAACCTCAAAAACTGTTGGGTTGTCCAATAGGATTAAATGATTTTTAAGTCAGTTTAAAAATATTTCAGTACTAAAGCATCAGCCCAGTTCACTTCAGAGTGTATGGTAGATTATTTCCATGCAGTGTTAAATTTTGTTTTGATTAACCTATGGTACTTCTAATATTGTCAAAAGAAATTAGAACTGAAATAATTCTCCCCCACCTTCTATCTTCTGTCATTTCCCTTTTTTTAGAGAAGTTTATGCAACAAGTTGTTGTGTAAAATTATTAGAGGCCTCTCTGGAAGTTGCTGGATATCTTTATTGTAACTGATCCAATATCAAAACGTATTTGAAATTTTCTGACTTTAATAAATAAAGCATTTGGCTTTCAGGACACAAATTTTTATTTTCCATTTGAGCTGACTTAGGAAATAAGCAAAATATCCCTGCCCTTAGGGAGTTTACAGTCTAATTAGTGGCTTAACTAGAACAGATGAAATTATTTTGAGGATTGTATACAGAGGTAAAAATTTAACAGTCCTAGAGATGAATGGCACATATATGGGACAAAAGTGGAGATGACACCACAGGGCACTAAAATGAAAGAGCTTTAGCTATAAGCAAAGAGCTGCCCTTTAAACTTAGAGCTATGGCCCTTTAATGTATTAAATTTGATATAAGAATGGTCAGAATGCCTTTCACTTGAGAATGCATGCCCAAGACTTTTTTTCAATGATAAAACTAAGGGGAAAATGACATGCAGGGACTGTGCTGATTTCACCTTTCCTTGGCAAAGTGCTCCAGGTACAACATTATGCAAAAAGAAATTGCCAACAAGTCTGTTTTTAGGTTTCCATATGGAACATTGCTATATATCAGAAATGACAATGCAACTATTCCACAGTGTTAAAATTATATGCCAGAAAGTATAGATTAGTAATATGGATTTTAAAAGGAATCCTTTCCTTTCCATACAAAGGGAGTATTCTTGGATAATCATGAATTTTGCCACAACCAGAAACAGTTTTCCAACCTTGGCACCACTGGCCTCTTGGGCCAGATGGTCCTTGGAGTGGTGGCTGTCTTGTGCATTGTAAGATGTTGAGCAGCACCCTGGCCTCTATCTACTAGATACCAGTAGCATGCCCCCAGTTGTGATAATCAGAAATGTCTCTAGACATTGCCAAATGTCCTCTGGGCAGGGGAGGAGCGGGAGGGGGCAAGATTGCCCCCAGTTGAGAACCAGCAGAATTAATATTTTAAAAAGTTACCAGGGTGGTGTATGAAAACACTAAGGAAAATTTATATACTTTTTTTTTTTACCTCTTACTGTTGATCTTTTATACTTGTTTGTTTTACTGACTACTAGACTCTTATATCTGGTGATAATGTATGCATTTGCAGGAAACCGAAATACTGGTTGAATTTGAAAAATACACTTACTTTCTCACCTATAAAAGCAAGAGAAGAATTGCATTAAAATGCACCACTAGGTAATATTTGAGCTAATAAGGATGATCTCCCTGCATGCATCGGACAGAGACACAAATTCTCTTAAAATATCTAACTCAGATTTTGGTGTGGCAAAATCTGTGATTACCCAAGATTGCTCTTTGTGTGGAAAGGAAAGGATTCCTATGGTAAATGTAGGGGGATAGAGCAAGTGGAAGATACAAAGCATTTTTCTTGTTTCGGTAATCTTTCCCACAATAATTTTGAAAGCACATTTTATAAGAAAATTTCATGTTGAAATAAAAGAGTGCTTTAATTTCTTTTCTTCCTTCTCCCAGACAGAAAGGGAGTCATTCCACAGGACTGTTCAGGTTGCCACTTTGAAGCCTGGTGTAACTTCAGTTTAGGGCTCCTGGAGAAGCTCTGGATGTTGGGTCGGACTTCAATCTCTGTGCAAGTGATGACGCTGGAATCAAACTTTCAATCTTTTCTAAATTTCTTTTTTATTGGCAACTTGAATGGCCTACTTTATTCTTTTGCAGTAGGGCCCTCCATTAGGCATTTGTTTTGTTGACATGTGAATGCTCTTTTGTCAAAGATTAACCACACTGCCTCCACACAGGCAGGATGCCATTTAAGATAGTTCTTTACTAAATTCTTACAGTAAGGATGTATGTCAGGCCAGTCCAGGGGCAAGTTTAGGTGACAGCTGATGATGGGTGGGCTTGGGGGCTCTCTCCTCATTGACCTGTTGAGAGCATGGTCACAAGTCAGGAGACATGCCTCGTCCTTAGTGCACAGAGTTATATGAGATTTAAGAAATCTCATTATGTTTTAAAACCTTTAGTAGCTCTAAACGTGTTACAAAGCAGTTAGCCTGGAGAGTCACCTGAAAGGTGAAAGCTCAATGAAGTGGTAAGAGCAACTCTTGTAGGTCTTAGAATCCAAACTCCATGACCTGATCCCTACTCCTGTTATTCAGTTATCCCTGATAATTTACCGTCAGTATTTATGGTTTGATTGGCTGTCAGAAACAGTGTATTAAAGATGACAGTCCCAAATTTTGTCACATTATCCAGACTTAAAAACACACATAGCAATAATTTTCTTAAGCCTCAACAAAGAGACTACCTTGGTAATACCTACCAGCCATATGGCAGTATTTTATATATAATTAGAAAAGGTAACTTTTGCAAACAATTTCATCTACTTTTCCAACAAAGCTCATAAGACCTAAGGTTTAAAAAAGCTAGGGATTTCTTTAATATAGAAATTTGAACTTAGGCAGATTGTTGGGGATGTTAGTGATATATTTGGGTTAACGTGCATAGTACATTTTGTTGTCTGAATCACCTATATGTGACCTTGTCATCTTCCTACTAGCTTAGTTTTGTGTTGTTCTTTCACAGGGGTATTATTTACTTTTATTCTTTTCCCACCCTGCCATTCATATTCTTCCCATTCTTGGCACTTTCTAGAACTCAACTTTGACTCATTTTGTTCACAGCCTGCTGTCTTCTCCCTTATTTTTCTCATTAGCTTCTAAGTGGCTCTCTTCTACCACTTTTAACTATTTTCCCTTAGTTTTCCTTGAGCTAGCCTCATGCCCCAACAAGTATTTTTGCTGTATGCCCCACTCCTAGCACTGTTAGTGAGGAGTTATTTTTTGTCTCGGGTGAGTTACGTTTAATTCAGCTTCCCCTGATATCATAATGATGTGTCTAGGCTAAGAAACCCCCTCAAATGAGTTCCAAGTGTATCAGGTTAGTGTCCTTCTTCTTTTGCAGATAGAAAGTCCATGCAAGATAATAATCATAAAGTGTTTAAATGTCATAGAGCAGACAACCTGTATTTATATTATACTTTTATTACTTACTTTTCAATGCCTGTATTTCAAGTCACACATATACTAAAATTTTTGTGTATTCCATTCTTAAGATTGGAATTGGTATTGGATTTGCTGTGTTGGTTTACTTTAAATGGTTTTGAGGGCCATAGATAATACCAAAGGTATTTTTCAGTTAGAGATTTAATTTGAAAAAGAGATGTTTGTATGCAAAACATCAAGTCCTCTATAATGAACATGGACAGCTTTTATGATAGGTTGGAACATTACCTTGAAGAAATTCATTTAATAATATAAGAAAAAAGTATGTGTATATGCATACACACACACACGTGCGCACACAGGAAGAGTCAAAGGAAATGTAGCTAGCATTTACCAACACCTACTCAATCACTGTACAAAAGACATGAGGTGCACTTTAGGAATAAGCATATCAGACTTGAAAGACTGTAGTTGTGTCATAGTTTTAGTAGCTTGGGATCTATCCAGGAAAATAAAAATAGGAGGGATTAGAGGGATAATGCAAGGTTATTATAAGTATTTATCAGTTGTGGGTAGATAAGTTAGTGGGGTAACAACCACCCCTGTTCTCCTAAAATAGCTCAGTTTTCAGACTTAACTCCCCACTAAAGCTTGGAGCCTTAGCTGAATGTTCTCAGATAAAGAAAAAAGTAAATATAGGTTATGAATCAGTGGGCTGATTCTGATGTTTTTCTTCTCTGTGGAGGCCACAAACTAGGTTGTAAACAATAAACTTTACGTATTCATGAGATTAAAATTTTGAAACTTCTTAGAACCTGTGGCATTCTCCTTGAATAATTACTTGGGAAAAAAGAAGTGACAACAAAAACCAAGTGACACCTAATGTTAATCAAAGATTTTGCTTTATAATCTTATCAATTACTTAAGCATTTTTTTCCTGTTAGCTTTTTAAGGCACATAATGTGTTTATTAAACAAAGAGTTTAATATAGTTCTTAGAAATATGACACTTCTTCATTATTACAACTGCAGAGCTTAAAAAGATAGTTCTGTAAATATAGCTTTTAATTAACACAATGAAAATGTTAATGCTGAGTCTTTAATACAGTTTTAAATTTGTGTGCAAGAAAAATCAAATAAATGCTAAATTTTCACATTATAAAAATTGTACTTAAAAACATTTTATATTTTTATAGTATTTGATAAATCTCAGAAATTGGATTATCTTAATAAGTCTGAAAATATGCAGGAAAATGCGTCATATTCATGTGCTGAGTTAGAAATACAATGTATAAAGCTATATCAAAAATACCCAGGAATATTATCATTTATTAGGTTGCCATAGTAAGAATGTAATATTTTTAAAGTCCTCCAATACCTTTATCAGCATGACATCAACACTCTCTCTATTAACAAAATTAATAACGAAGGAAATGGTAAATTTGTATCCTGAGTCCCCAGAAGTATAATACAGTGTCAACCATTAAAAGGTGAAAATAGAAAAATAAACACCAGATAAAGCAGAATAGTTTTTTTTAACTGTGTAAAAGAATAAATTGATAAACATTTTTAGTCTGTTCTCAAAACACAAGCAGCTTAGCTTTAAAATTTCATCAGATCACTATTAGGCTTACAAGGCATTACAAAAACTCTCTGAAAAACAGTTAAATTCCATTTCAAAGTGCTGTCATGAGCACAGGAAACCTGCAACAAGCCTTTAGTATCATTTGGATAAGAAATAAGGGAGACTCAAAGCAAAAATATCAAAAGGTCAAGAGGATTCTTTACTCTCAGTAATTGCCTCGGAGGCTTTTTTTCTTTTCCTTTTTTTCCTCTTGATACATTGTTTTTAAAGGGTTGTCTGAGATGTGAAAATATAAAAATGCAATCATAATAAGAATTCAGAAATCATCTAGGAAGGTGAAAAGACTCTCCTAGTTCTCATTTGGCTATTGAAGAGTGGCCAGATCAGCAGACCATCCTTGAAACCCCAAAGTCTTTCACATTTGGGTACAATTTCATTTGATTTGAAATACATTTTCCCAGTTTAAAAATGTTAACTATCTCATAGTGCAATTGAAACTTGCCTTGTGTCAAAAACAGGAAATTCTGAGGAGAAATAGACTGTGGATACATGTCAGATGTTTCTCTTTTTTTTTCCCCCTCACTTCCTTTTTTAGACACACAAAACCCATATGCACACACATATATTAATATATATAATATATGCAGATATTGATGGAATTCTGTGAGTTGAAAGAGGAGGAAGATGTCTTGAAGGATCCATATCTCTCCCAGCAGATTTGTGCTATTATCACTGAAATGTGGCCTTCAGTCTTGAAACAGTTAAAAGAGTTCTACGGCCACAAAAGAAGAGATGTCTTCAGAATTATCTCCCGCCTCACATTTGCTCTTAGGCAAGCAGTTTAAAAAAGCCCAGTGATTGAGCCAGTGATCCAATTTGAAATGCAGAAATGATTAGAGCTGCTTGCCTCATTTCATATCGAAATTCTCTGATTTATGACAGGGCTGCAGCCAAGATCTATCTCCAAAGGGAATTAGTGTGCAAGTTTGCATATTTTTGTTATTTAGGTTTCTGATAGCAGCTGCTAGCTAGAAATACTGAACTGGGAGGTGGTGGGGCAAGGATTTTCAGCCACTGGAGCTGAAGAAAGATAAGAGCTTTCTGTTCAGGACATTGAGACCCCTTGACCAGCATATATCTGTGCTACATGGGTTTCTTCTCTGTGTGTACATTTAAGAACTTACTAATAGTGTCGATGTGAGAGTATATGTATACATAAATTATGAGGTTCAGGGAGCCTGGGAATGTATTGGAATGGTTAATTCTAGTAATGGAGAAAAGAATTGCCAAAATTCTGTCTCCATGTTTTAACTAGTGGAATGTTAATGAGGCATAATACTTCAATCATGCGACTGACCTGTGGGGCAGAGTATAGAACATATAATGAAACAGAAATAGAATTCTGAAAAAAAAAATTATTACCTTATCTGGAATTTACATGGAGTGTTAACAGGAAATTATGCAGCAGTTATAAATGAAAAATATGGGATTTAATGTACTTATTAATAAAGATTTGTTACATACATGATACCAGTATCCCAAATCTGCTGTCCGCAGCCATCCCCAGTTTCTTCTGTTGCTGTCCTCAGATACCTCATTTAGAGTCATCTTATTACCATGAAGCTAATGCCAGCTTCTCTTCAGTGAGTATTCATTCCAAGAAAAAAAAAAAAGGAAAATATCTTTTGCACAAGTCAAGGAGTGCAGACTTTGTATCAGTTACATTAAAAGATTAAACAGGCACACACACACACGCATTTGCAGGTGACTTTGTTAGGCTGGGCCAGTGCTTTCCTTGTATTTGTAGATCGTAATCATTGTTGGCAAAAAATCGTGGTTCCTCAAGTAAAAAATTCCCTTGAAAGAAAGATGTATGACTGTCAGTCTACATTAGCACTGCAAGGAGCGAAGAAATCATTGTGGGAAAGTTTATTACCTTCTCTGCTCTCAGCCTCCGTATGGAGCCATTGTGGCCTCGAGTCTCAGCACTGCTCCTCAGCTGACCTCGCTGTTATGCAGCTGGGCTTCTAGGTATTAAAACCGCTCTCGTATTTCACAGAGTATTCTCCAAGGGAACCCAGGGTTATTGTAGTAAAAACTTTACATTTTGATTATCTCGTTCATTGACAAAGAATGCAGTAAGATCTTTAAAGACATCTTTAAACCAAAATGCCTGAGTTATTCCTTTTAAATCAGCCCATCTCTTCTGTTATGGGGCTCTTTGACTTCCACTTATCTTGCCTAATTTCAGGACAGTAACCCTTCGTTCAGTTTATGTCTCTTGCGTTTAGGGAGGAAATTGTGTCAGTAGCTCAAACAATTAATTTCTAGAAGATTCTTCACTCAAGAAGTGTTTGGCAATACACTTTTTTAAACAAAGTTTTCTTTAATATTGTAACATTTTTTAATGACTTTAAAAAATTTTAAGACTGTATTGAAGATTTATCACTTGGTTCTAAATTTCAAACGCTTGCAGTTCTAACCTATAGTCATTTTATTTACAACCTAAATATTAATAGTATTTTTAGTGTCAAGGGCTGAGATTAATATTTTGTTGTTTGAGATGTTCTTAACTCTGTGATGCTGATCTAGTCCTTCCATTTTACAAATAAAGAAGCTAAGTTCAGCTTCATTCAGTTACTCCTTTAAAAGCACTCAGTTGTATCAGTGCAAACCATGTATTTGAACTCAAATCTGACTTAAAAGTTCTTAACCAATTAAATTATTTTAATGCATATGTATAGTCTCATTCTAATAATGGCCTTCCTCAACATTCGCATTAATCATGATTCACTCATGAAGTCTTTCTTTGATTCAACACTTTTTGAATCCCTATCATGAGTTGGACACTGTAAAAGGGACTAAGGAGAGACAAATGAGTTAGGCTTAGTCTCTCCCCTCAAGAAGTTCAGTCTAACGAGAGCAACAGATATGTAAACATATAACTGTAGTATAATGAGTTGATTGCCAGTGAAAGCACATGCAAGAAATTATTTCTTTAAAAAAAAAAGCAATAAGCCATAGAAACAACCTCTGGCTAACTGGGGCATAAACAACATTTATGGAGAAGATATGGGGGATGGTTCACAGAAAAAGAACGAGGTCAAATAAATAAGTTTAGAAAAGAACAAGAATCAAGGCTACTTAAGGCTGGGAGGTGTCCCATAGTGGGAACCATTGTGCAGTCTTATCAAGGCACTTCCATAGGCAAGAATGAGCTCCAGCAAATTTTGGCCTTTGTCTTTCTTTGTTTGGGACTTAGGTTCAGGAAGGGAGTGCTCTATCAGCCTAGATTGGGTCACATCTCTGCGACTTGGCTAGGGAAGGAAGGGCCCCTAGATGAATACTCCAGTGTGTGTATCCAACAGAGGAATCACCCAGAAACACATAGGAAGCTATTATCAAAGGAGCTGGACCAGATGCTAGCCAGCCATAAAACAGAAATTATCCCCCAAGGGTAAGTCTGAGGATGAAACATTTAACTGTCTCAAGTGCCCAAGGAAAGCTTCTCAAAAGCTATTTTCAAAAAAGTTTTGAAGGATGAATTTACTCAGCAAATAAATTTGAAATGTAAATTCCAGGGAGAAGCAAAAGCATACATGAAGGCATAAAGGCAAGCAAGTGTTTGCAGCTAAATGTAAGCAGTTGGGACAAAGTAAGGCTAATAATGAGGGTAAAAAGAAAGATTGGTATCAAGGTAACGGGAAACTTTCCATGCCAGCCCCCAAAACTGGATGCTATTTTCTATTCAGTGGTGATGGGCTAGAGAATATTAAATATGATGAACAATTTTTGCCAACATTTTAAAATCAACCTCATGGCTAAAGAGCATCTCTCTTATTGGCTTTAACCATTGAGTGAGCACATGACTTTTTTTTGCATGCATGCTCAGTCACTTCAGTTGTGTCTGACTCTTTGCAATCCAATGGCTCCACTGTCCATGGGATTCTCCAGACGAGAATACTGGAGTTGGTTGCCATGCCCTCCTCCAGGGGATTTTCCAGCCCAGGGATTGAACCCAGGTCTCCTGTGTCTTCTGCATCACAGGCAGATTCTTTACGGCTAAACTACCGGGAAGCCCCCAACTTTTTCTTATGTCTTTTTAATCTATATGTTGCTGCTGCTGCTACTGCTGCTAAGTCGCTTCAGTCGTGTCCGACTCTGTGCGACCCCACAGACGGCAGCCCACCAGGCTCCTCTGTCCCTGGGATTCTCCAGGCAAGAACACTGGAGTGGGTCGCCATTTCCTTCTCCAATGCATGAAAGTGAAAAGTGAAAGTGAAGTCACTCAGTCGTGTCCGACTCTTTGTGACCCCATGGACTGCAGCCCACCAGGCTCCTCTGTCCATGGGATTTTCCAGGCAGGCGTACTGGAGTGGGATGCCATTGTCCTCTATATGTTACTCATAATTAAATCCCAAAGGAGAATTGTATAGCATTCACTAATATCTTATAACTGGTTTCCAAAATTATCCAGAATATATATGTATTTTTAAAGAATCTAAACTGAGAGGGAAGCAAGGAAAGCAAAATTAACTGATATCTTACTTTTGTCTGAAAGAAAAACACAAAAACAAATGAAAAGTTGTGTAATAAAATTGGCCAAAATGGATGAAGCATTTTTAGTATTTAGCAGACACCAGTTCTGTGTATTCTTTAAACACTTATGCCAGGTAGTGGTATCCATATCAGAACAGGAGTGTAAGTTGTAAATTGTATGAGTGAAAGCATGTTTGGATCCCTGTTGGTTACATGCTTAGTCTAGTTAAGTTAAAAGGAATAAAAATGAATGAAGATAAATCATTAAAAGAGAAAACGAAATATGTTAAAAAAAATCAGACAGAGAGCAAAGGTTTTTCTTTCATTCCCCTTTTCTTTCAGTCTCTGCATTTTTCTAAGACAGAGAGAAAGAGAAAAGGAGAAAAAAGAAAAGAACATTTATATTAAAGGTTGTGCTGTGCTGTGCTAAGTCGCTTCAGTCATGTCCGACTCTTTGCAACCCTATAGATTGTAGCCCTCCAGACTCCCCTATCCAAGGGGTTCTCTAGGCAAAAATACTTCAGTGGGTTGCCGTGCCCTCCTGCAGAGGATCTTCCTGACCCAGAGATGGAACCCGAGTCTGTTATGTCTCCTGCATTGGCAGGCGGGTTCTTCCCACTAGCACCACCTGGGAAGCCAATAATGAAGGTTACGTTTGCCTTATTAGCACTATCCCCAATGCAGAGAAATTTACATGCTCCCTAACCATGCTGATAAGCCTATTGAGAAAATGATATTCTGCTTTTCCTGTAAAGCCTTTTCAAATTTAGTATCAATCCTAAAACTTCTAGAAGTTTCTTAGTTAATTTGCATCCAAAGCTTCCTTTGTATAGCAGGGGTGAGAAAAGAGCTCATGGTAGTTAAATCATTTCTTTCCTATAAGAGTTTGCTGTTTAATCATCATATAAAGTAACTCAGGACAGAGGAGATCTCTGTGTATTAGACCTTGATCTTCTTTTTTTGTGCATGTGATTATGAAATTCCCAGGGTCCTTGGCCCTCTCTCCCCAGTTGCTTTATCTCTAAAACTTCAACTAAGCAAGGTAGCATCTATGGTGATTTTCAGCACATGGTGTCAGGAAACGGACACACATACTTCCCCCACCGCTTGCTTATTTCTTTGCTTCAAAAGTTTAGTTAATAATATTGTTCTTTAAAAAGTAGAATGCAGATTATACACTGAAATATTTCTGTTTTCAAGGCTTATATATTTGGACTTCCATTTCTCAAGACTGCTCTTTTGTATAACTGCATCCTTACCTTTCAGTATATATGAAAGGTGAATATATATATGTGTGTGTGTGTGTGTGTGTGTGTGTGTGTGTGTGTGTGTGTGTGTGTGTGTGTGTATACACATATACATATAAAAGATATATATATATATGCCTTTCAGTATATATGAAAGCTGTGTCTCAATATTTGTGATAAAACGGGCATTATTAATAGACTCTGAATTTTTGGTTTAAGTTGAATGTTAGGGTCCTGTTATGCCTTGGCTCTGTTTAGCATCTCTGAAAATCAGAAAGAAACCTTTGGTTTGGCAGAAATTGACACATAAGTTTTAAAAAACTTATTTTTTCTATGTTTATTTCTAATCATTTTGAAATTTCATGTAATTTGGGTAAAAGTAGTGTCAGACACTGAAATATTTCTACTTATTTAAAACTGGATATGGAGATGATATGTTTAAAATATTTATCATTAAGAAGATTTTGTGTGTGTGTGTGTGTGTGTGTGTTAATGAGAGAAAGAGAATAGAGTTAAATTTCTCACCTGTGTGATTTTCTCATAAACATACTAGGTATATACTCATTAGCACTAGATGAAAGCACAGCCATGTATGAAATAATAACTGTAATAGAAGAAAAAGAGAGATTTTTTTTTACATTTAAGCCATTTCCAACTTTTCTTGTTTTTTATCCTATTCAATGTAGATAAATATTCTAATAATAAGGATATAGATGGGTATCAACCTATCTTAATTTAAAAATATAGGGATAGCATAATAATATATTTGAGTTATGCTTATCCTAAGCTAGGAAGAAAATCTCAGTGTATTACAACATCTTCTAAATGGTCTCCTATTTAATTTTTCCCGTGAATAGTGCCTTTCATTTGGGAATGGTAGTGAATCGAATTTCTCCTAGCACTGGTGCACTATCACTGCATTATATAAAACTATTAATGAGGATAAATATTAAATTTGAATAGATATTGCAGGTGTGAGACATCAGATGAGAATTCAAAAAGGATTAAATTCTACAGAGGATCATTATTTAAGTTCTTTCCAGCCCTGTTGTTCTGCTGCATAAAACTTACCTTAGTACCTCTCTGGACTGTTGTAACATCTGTTGTTCTGGGGGAAAGGAAAAAAGGTCTTTTCTCCTCCCTTCTTTTTGGTCAGAAATGGCTGTGTTATTCTGCAGTGTTGGCCCAGAATGCCTTGCAGGGAGTAAGCTGTGTTCTTCTCGTGTTCTGACTAATTAATTCCCACGAGATCTGCTCCTTACAACCAGACTCGCTCGCTCTGAGTCCAGCAGTGGGAAGGACTGCCTTTGGGAAGGTCACTTGAGAAAGCTGTACTACACACACATGAACATCATGTAAATAAAAAAGAAGGTGAATGACAAGATAGTTAACATCCAGGAAAGTTTTTATAAGAGAGAGAATTGATCTGAAATGATTGCTGTTATTTCTATAAAGGGCTTTTTATCTGTCACAATGAGCAAACTTTCAACGTAGAATACACACTTGCCAGGTTATAATCGTAGTCTTTGACCTTTGCACCATCAAGTCGCTTAAATGTGATTACATTTTACTGAATGAGTAGAAGACTTTTTAAATTAACTTTTGGGAAAAAGGTCAATTCTTCCCTTTTTCTCCCTTCAAAAATAAAATGATTCCATATATGTTCACAAAAGTATCTTACCTCACCTTCCAGCTTCTCATATTTAATAAACTCTAGTTTTATTTCCAGGACACTGATTTTCTACATCTTCCTCCTTTTTTCTACATCTGCCTTATAAAAGAATTGGTTTTAATTTCTTGGGACTGACCAAGAAAGATAATGAAGTCCTTTCAAAAACTCTTTATGTGTGAAACCCTGGAGGAAAACCCTAGAGCCTTCTTACTTCTAGCAACCAATTACTATATACAAAAAAACTTTCCCCAATTATCAAGTCCACTAATGCATCCAGCACAGACTCAATTTCACGAACCCTGTTGCAGAGGCAGCATTCACATAATTAACAGGAAGACACTGCATGTGGCCAGACCTTCTGCTAATTGATTAAATGAGTCTGTTCCTAAATCAGATTCTAATCACACCAGCAGAGTGCTATGGAGCATTGCATTTCCAACAGAATTTGCAGGAATCTGAAACGTGCACCTACAAAAATACCCAGTACGTGCCATGGAGGGCTGCTTCAAAATGGAACCAAAGACAAAATAAAAAATACAAAAGGCCACATTGCTCGGTTGAAATGCCACTCTCCCCAGTGGGCTTTCTTTGGTATTCCCACTTCTATCTGATCGTCGTCCTCCTGTGACATATGTGCAAACCTAAATGATTCAAAACCTACCATACTTTGGTTCTGGCTTCATGATTATTTTAGTTAGCAAGGGCTGGAGAGTGTGCCTGCCGTTTTCCTAGTAAAACACAAGACCTCCTGCTTGTCAGTTTTTCTTTTCTTTCTTTCTTTCTTTTTTTTTTTCTAAGGCCGTAGTGTTCCCTAAGGGTTGTGAGAGAAGTTCATCCCATTGAACTGGTCAGCAAGATATCATTAGCTTGTTGTGTTCATGAAATCCAGGGGTTAGAGCACCAAGCGTCACAAGCCAGTTTCTTTACCTCCTTGAGCTGATCAGAGGATCAGAGTATCAAGGAAGGATTAGCACTGACTTGGGATTTCTGTGATTGGTTAATTTATTGCGGCAATGGCAGGCCTTTCATCTATGGCAACATTTAATCAGCACAGCCATGGAGGCTATTACCGGCTCGCTCCTTTCTCGAGTCAGCCAGGGCTGCACCATCAGCCCTATCACAGCTCCCCTGAAATTTCCAAATTATCTGGAACAGGCTTTAGCCTCACAGTAATAAAAATTAGAAGAGATTCCTGATAGCACTGGTGGAAAAGGCTTTCACTTGCACAGGGCAAATTATAAATAGTATGAACGTGCACTTAAAAAAAAAAAATTCCCCACCTCTTAAGAGATGTGCAGGACTTATCACCCCTGCTCTGATCCAAATCCTCATGGTTGAAAATTTATATTAGATTTTATCAGACAGGCCTAAGTCTAGAAAAATCAATGAAGGTTATCTTTTATGTTGCAGGAACTTGTGGAAATATTGATTTTCATTTTATAGTGAATTTGGAGCATGAGTTGGTAATCACTGCTGAGCCGACCACAATGTTTGCCTACTGTATCTTTTACTGAGTTTTGCTCAAGTATTTAAGATACTATATTCCTGTTGATTTTCGTCTACAATGTGAAGACAGATGTTCCTAAAACACAAAGTTGTGCTTGATAAAAGTACACCCAAAAGCTTTGTATTTACAATGATGAGTTTAGTGTTTTGAGACTACGGCCTGTCTATTAATGGTGAATTGAGGAATGGAAGCACTCTGAAATTTTTGTAAGATGATTTTCTTTCTGTCTACTTCAAGTTTATAAACCACTAGAGAGGTTTTTTAAAAAGTAAAGAAAAGCTGCACACATATGGGAAGACATGAATTGAAACATTGAGGTTCTGCTTAAAAAAATAATAATAAAAGGAGGGAGGAATTTAAATTTTTTCAGCTTAACTAGTATGTCTTGCTAAATGACAAATACTTGTCAGAATGTCCCCAATGTAGTATTTTTCGATGTTTTATTCTCTTGAATTCATTAATTTATTTTTATTTATTCTTCCTTCTTTTATTTAACTTAAAATGTTTTGTAGTTGATATAAGCTAGACAGCTTTAGGGGATGATTGCTCATTTTTTTTCTTGAATGTTTAAATCATCTTTATACCTCATTTGTTAACTCTTTTTCTAGAACTGGAGTATGATACGTTGTGTTACTGCAGTTTATTTATAATGTGTATCTAAGGTTTTATAGCAAGAATCTTAATTTAAGAGGAGAAACTTGTTTATAGGTAATAATTCTAGGATAGGCTCAGAAATCCTTTTCCAGTGACTAAATCTTTCAGACTTTAGCATGATTCTTGCAGTGTTATGTCAGATTTTCTGAGAACATAATGCCTTTTAATTTTTACTACGGCTAGTTTTAAATGATAATAAATTTAGATATATTCTTTTGTCTTGTGCTAAGTACAGATCATCATTCGATGTACAGCTTTAATTTTCTCCTCTCTGCCCAGCAGAGTTCAATGACAAACTCCCCTGGGTTCCACGGGTGAGCCATCTTCGCTCTCTCACTCGCAGCTATTTTCCTGAACTTACGCTTGGCAGCCAGCAACGTATCATTTCTCTCAATCACCACCTAAAGCCATGCTCCCATACTGAACGGCTCCAGGGAATAGCCAGCAGTCTTTTTATTCCTCTGAACGTACCCAAAAGATGTCTCAGCCAAGGAATTAACAAGATAGCGTATGAAAATGCCGAGCCCAGTAGCTGGCACATGGTAGGACCCGCAGATGGCGGCGAGTAGTTCCATGATTGCTTGGGAAAGTCTATAAGGGCACTCCAGAGAATTCATCACCTGTTCCCTGGGCTTGTTACCTAATTAACTGGACCTGGACATGTCTATTCATGGCCAACCTTAGGTATAATGATGACAAAATTGTTACTTTTTTAACTGCCTCCCTCTGCCCCGTCCTCTTCATTCTTCATTCCCAATGCCTATGCCCTCCTCTTTCCTTACTCTTCAATTCTAAATTACAGTAAATGCATCTGAAAGTAAAGATAACTCATGCCTGGAGGTAGCCATGTCCCCACTCCTTGTTTTCTCTCCCTCTTGTGTTTCTTCTATACAAGAAGTAAAATGCTGGGACTAGAAGGTTCTGAAAGGCACAGCGAACTCTGAGGCTTTGTAGAAAGTCATACTGTGGATGACAGTGCCTGGACTTTACACCGGGGCCACTCTATTGCTCATGTGCATTAGTGAAAGTAAAGAAGTATGTATTAAGTACCTTGGGTGCAAACAATGGAAATGTGATTGAATCCACTTATAGAAAAGGAGAAATTTATTATCAGAGCTGTAGGATGTCTTCTGGAAACCTAGAGGAGGAGTTCACAGGGCCTCAAGATTCATTTGTAATAAAGATTCACTATTCATCAGGATACCTTGACATTTGTAAGGTTTGTAATTTCTCCTACTCAGCTCCATTCCCCCTTCCTCTTCCTTCCAACTGCTCTTTCAATGATGAGAAGCCTCCGATCCTTACAGCTCATAGTTGCACCCACCAGGGATATCTATCCTGGACTCTTTGGGTTTTATCTTTAAAAACCCTAGGGAAGAGACTTACTATCTTGGCACAGGTGACCATCTCTTGACAAGCCCTAGGAGGTAGAAGAGAAGTAGTTTCCAAAAGAGTAGAGGTTGAAGGCAATTTCATAGTACCCACTGCAATTGGAGAAAATACAGACTGCCTTCAGAATTCGAAGGCCTCTGGTGCAGAAAAATTGTTTATTCTGTGAATGCAAATTATAAGAATGTAGGTTTGGTCAATATGAGATATGCTGCCTTTTAAAATAGTGAATTTGTCTCTTTGTCTAATTCTTAGAAATACTCAACTGGGTAGACAGTGCATTACACTATCCATTGCTACTGCTTATATTCCCTGTCAGACATAGTCTAAAGAGAAGCTTGTGCTAACTTGAACCTGGTCCAGATGAATTTCAAGATGCCAAAATTCAGTTTTATTTATCTAGTCTATATCCTTATAATACTTTTATATCTATCATGTATTCTTAATAGTGAATTGGTACATTAAGTGGCTCATGTGAATGATATATATGTGTGTGTGTGTTTATATATTTCAAGATAATTATATGTCTGAATATATATATATGTATGTATATATATATAATGTATTTGTTTGCCTCTGTCAGATTTTACTTTCGTCTGTTAATTTTGGCCACAGACTTGCTATTTGTATGAATATTTGATGTAGCATACCTTAGGCTACATTTTGATAAAAAAAAATTATTTGACTGGTAGGTGACATATTGGAAGCACACAAGTTTAGAAATGTCCACAGCTTTCTCATTACCATCGTTGTTGTTTGCCTGAAGGTCACAGACTAGGAACTTTGAAAATGAAGTTCCATTTTATATTATATCCTCCCCAGCTAAGGAATTTATTCTGAGAAGATTACTGATAAACCATTTTCAGTACACTTTATTTTAGTCTAAGCAACAAACTAAACTTTGTTTGGTTGACTTACAAATGTACTGAGATGCACAGAGAATTACTGTGATTCATTTCATGATTCTTACATTGTAGAGTAGTATGCATCCTCTCTCCATATGGCAGCTCTTTGCTGCCAAAATTTTTATGGTGTTAGGCAATAGCAAAGGGATTTCATACCAAAAGGTGCTTCAGCTTTGGTTACCTCACATAAAATAAGACTTGGCACAGAGCATTTTACAGTAATGGCATACAAATCTAGAATTATACAGATTCTTGCTTATAGCATACAGGATGCTCAAATGGTGTGTCACTGAGTTATTAAGACATATGAGACTATAAATTTTATAATCTAACAATTGATTTAGTCTGAGAATGAAATTTATATCAAGGTTATTAATGCACAATGGAAAATGGTTCTGCAAAACTAACAATACACGGAAAGCATGGTAAAGACAAGCATCTTTGTAAATGTATGTTTCTCTCCACAAAACATGACTGTTCATTGTTGGTGGTTTTCTTTCTCTGATAGATGAGTATGATTAGTCTTACCCAAATTTTCACTCACTATGATTCTGTAATAGCTCTCATCTCTATATGTAAATATCAGTACACTCTGAATATCTGGAAATCACGATCTTTCGAATCAGAAAGTGCTGGTATGAGTCCTAACACTCATAAGTGACCTGAAGTCGCTCAGTTTTGTCCAACAGTTTGGGACCCTGTGGACTCTACAGTCCATGGAATTCTCCATAGCAGAATACTGGAGTGGGTTAGCCTTTCCCTCTTCCAGGGATCTTCCCAACCCAAAGATCGAACCAAGGTCTCCCACATTGCACACAGATTCTTTACCAGCTGAGCCACAAGGGAAGCCCTAACACTCGTAAGTACTGTAGTATTTGTAAAGATAAATGACCTCTCTTAACTTCAATTTCCTCATCTGTTAAAAGTGAGTAACAGTCCAATTCATATCTGCTTGATCAGGGGGCTTAAATGAGGCTCGTTTGCTTAGTCCATCATTTCTCCTACCTGAAACACTTTGCCACTTGATTTCCATAACAGGATGCCCTATTCGTTTTCCCTACCTTACTGGATATACTTCCTCAGTTTCTTTGCCCCGAGAATTCAACTTCCAAATATTGGTAAATACCAAGAGATGATCTGGACATTCTGCTCTTTTCTTTAGATGACTTTATACTCCATGACTTTAACTGCCATAAATTAACTGATTGCCAAATTTGAATCTCAGCCCACTATCTCTCCTCTGAGCTCCAAACTCATATTTTTAATTACCTACTTGACATCTCTCCTTGCCAATAAAGACGTGGAGATCAGAACTCCCTGTCTTGACCAGTGTCATCACTATTCACTCAGCTGTTCAGACCCCACACCTTGGAGTTGTTCTTGATTCTTCCAGATTCTTCACTGACTTTATATCCAGATTCACCCATAAAATCTAATCACTTCCCTCCAACTCCATAGTTATCAACCTCATCCAGGCCACCATCTCCTATTGCTAGATATCACCAGCAGTCTCCTAACTCGTTTCCTTCTAGTCATTCATGTCCCCTAAAGAACTGTTCTTCACTTGGCAGCCAGAATGGTATTTTAGCATGTAAATCACAACATGATATTCTCCAGGCCATACATTCTTGAAGTGAAATTGGAACCTTTTGGCATTGCCTGCACATCCCTTACCTCAGCGGTCCCCAACCTTTATGGCACCAGGGACCGGTTTCATGGAAGACAATTTTTCCAGGGACTGGGGTGGGGAGAGGGGATAGTTTCAGGATGATTTTCATAAGGAGCTTGAAACCCAGATCCCTTGAATGTACAGATCACAGTAGGGTTTGTGCTCCTATAAGAATCTAATCCCCCTGCTGATCTGAGAGGAGGTAGAGCTCAAGCAGTAACACTAGTGATGGGAAGCAGCAGTAAATACAGAGAAAGCTCTGCTGGCTCTCCTGCCGCTCACCTGCTTCTGCACGGCCTGGCTCCTAACAGGCTGCAGATCAGTACTGGCCTGTGACTTGGGGGTTGGGGGCCCCTGCTTTTCATGGTCTGGCCTTTTCCTAGCCCTTTTTCTTCCACTCTCTGCCTTGGTGACCTGACCATGATCACACTGATCTACTGGGTGTTATAGAATATATCAAATTCCCACCTTGATGCCCCTGCAGTTCCCTCTTCCTGGAACATTCCACCTCCAAACCTTCACATGACTCACGCCTCGACTTCATTAAGGGGCATGAAGACACCCTCTCTGAGGCAGAGCACTTCTAGACTATTTAAAAAACAGAACAAGGCAAAGTTTTGTCATTGTCTCTGTATCGTTGCTCTGCCTAAAATTACTTATTTACCCCTGATGTGTTTATTTTTTTCTAACAAAAATAAACAAGATCATGAGTTCCATGAAAACAGATATCTTTGATATTTCACTACTTCATCAGGACCTAAAACATACCCAGTAAATATCTGATGAATGTATGAATGAATGAAATAACATTCTTAGAATATTTTAACATGTACTCAGAGAACATTCAATAAATGTTCATTTTCATTCCCTTTTGCATTTTGTGTAAATTACTTAGAAATACCTCATGTGTAGAGCTGGAGTTTGCATGGTTATTTTGCTTAACATATTAACAATAGTTGCAATCTGTTTGGCTTTTTAAGATATTAATGCCACCACAAAACAGCTGAGATGGTGAAAATGTTTGATCCAGGTTCAAATCCTGATCCATAACTCTTTCAGCTGTTAACAGTAGATGAGTCAATACACTTTTGAACTTGATTTCACTGCCAAAGAAATGTATATTTCTCAGTACCTCAAGGTATTTTCCATAAAGAGAAAATAATATACTTGTTTAACTTATGTATTGTATGAAATAGAATAGATACTTAGTAAATGTGGCTTGTATCTGAAGATAGTAATTCCTTCCAAGTTAATGTTCCTAGCAAATTAAATTAGCAAGTAATCTATTGTTTCATCTATATCATTAATATAATTGGTGAATAACCTCAGATAGAAGACTGACAGTTGTGTATTCCTAATGCTACTCTTGTAGCATAAGCAACTATTCTTTGAAAGCCCATTGTAATTAATTTCTGTGTTGATTTGGAGAAAGTGTGATTTTAGTAGATTTTAAGGCTTCTTGAGTATTTCATGCAAAATCATTTTTTAATCTAATAAGAGTAAAGATATGTCATATTAGCCTGAATGCTTTCTCATTCTTATATGAGAAAATGGGGTAGGAAAATTATATTGACTTGTAGAGACTTGTCCAACGCAACATTACATTTATCTTTGTCTAATGCCCTCCATCTTGAAAATACATAAATGAAATGTATAGCTCAATTATTTTTCAGATATATTTCTTGGCTGCCTAGAAGTTTTTGATTCATGGTTATATTTTGTATAAGAGCACTTCTTTGGTCCTTTTGTATCTCAGGTTGCTCTAAATCATAGCTGTTCGGGTCTGCAGCAAAGTATGACTTTTTTTTCAAGTTACATTGTTTGTTAAGTGATTTGGCCCTTTAATTTTAAACATTAACCATTTTCTGAGTATTGACATAGAGAAATTTCATTTTCTCTTTCTCCGATTAAGTTTTTTGTTTTTTCCTCTCATACATTTAGTATTTTGTATTCTAAATACGTAACCCAAAGACAACCAAAAAGAAACAAAATTGGTTGACATTTTTGCGTGTGTATATGTGTGTATGAAGACAGAGATAAAACATATCCATCTTTGCTTTTCATGTCTGCTTTTAAATATTACCTCTCCGTATCCCAAAAGAGGGCATATTTTGTTACATTAATTTCCATGAAATGAGTTTTCCAGTCTTGGTTAATGTGTTTTATTCATTAATTTTCATTTATATATATTTGTGTGTGTGTGTGTGTGTGTGTGTGTAGTTGCTGTTTAGTCACTAAGTTGTTTTCTGCTCTTTGCAACCCCATGGACTGAAGCACACCAGGCCTCCTCATCCCTCACCATCTCTCAGAGTTTGCCCAAATTCATGTCCGATGAGTCAGTGATGCGATCCAGCTGTCTCATTCTCTGCCACCGTCTTCTCCTTTTGCTTTCAGTCTTTCCCAGCATTGAGGCCTTTTTCAGTGAGTCAGCTCTTGCCATTAGGTGGCCCAAAGTATTGGAGCTTCAGCTTCAGCATCAGTCCTTCCAGTAAATATTCAGAGTTGATTTCCTTTTAGGATTAACTGGTTTGATCTCCTTGCAGTCCAAGGGATTCTCAAGAGTCTTCTTCAACACTACAATTCAAAAGCATCAATTCTTCAGCATTCAGCATTCTTTATGGTCCAACTCTCGCATCTGCATGTGACTACTGGAAAGACCATAGCCTTGACTATATGGACCTTTGCCGGCAAAGTGATGCCTTTGCTTTTTAATACACTGTCTCGGTTTGTCAACAACCCACTCCAGTACTCTTGCCTGGAAAATCCCATGGACAGAGGAGCCTGGTAGGCTATAGTCCATGGGGTTGCAAAGAGACAGACAATGTATTGTATATGTACTGTATATGTTTTGATTTTTCAGATCTTATTTTCATTTGAGTTGGTATGGTATGGTGATGAAGAGCTCAGCACAACAGTCAGAATGCCTAGTCTTCAGTCTGGACTCTATCACTTGTTGAAATTGTGGCTCTGGGCCACTTAACTTTACCTGCGTCTGTGCCCCATGTAACTGACCTTGTGACTGGAGCTCTTAACATGACATATATACATATTTTGTGAATGATTATGTGAAGCACAAAGCACGAAGGCTGGCATAGAGGAAGCACTCAGTAAACACTAATTATCACTGTCATTGTATTAACAGCGGGCTTCCCTGGTGGCTCTGCAGTGAAGAATCTGCCTTCAGCGCCAGTGCTGGAGTCCCCCGTTTGATCCCTGGGTCAGGAATATCCCCTGAAGAAGGGAATGGCAACCTATTCCAGTATTCTTGCTTGGAGAATCCCAAGAACAGAGGAGCTTGGTGGGCTATAGTCCATGGGGTCACAAAGAGATACAGCTGAATGACTAACACTTATGTTAACAATAAACTATAACAGACTGTATTCTCTGTCTCTTTTTGAAAGTTACATGTCATCTTTCAGTAGTGTCCACATTTGGGCTTGATATTATCAAATTACAGAATAAGATGGGATAGCTTAAAGAAACTTCGACCAATCCTTATCTTCCAAACAAGGAGACTGAAGCTTTGAGAAACAGCTTAGTTGATCACATACCCAATTAGAGGAAGCACTATTTCTGATCCCCTGCTCACACTTCTGCTGTTTGTTTGGTTTGTTTTTGATGAAGAGGAGTAAGTAAGTCTTGTCTTTCTCTAACTGGCATTTATTCACCTTCAAATTATCCTCTCTTAGACTATCCCTGTATTGAGTAAAGCATTCTTTTCATAAGATTGTGCTAAATTCCTAATAAATCTAACAGAATTTCCTCCTTTAATTTTAAGATTTCTGCATAGGTCTGTCATGTCTTCTCATACTATTTGGCCCTCTGTCTTCCTCAGCCATCCCTTAGAATTTTTTTTTTTCTGTAAATTTATGGGATTAGCTCACAAATGTGATTTTAGAAAGGGAAAGGGACTGAGTTCCTTTCTTCCTTATAATTTTCCCTCCTGTTGGTTGAGACCTGATATTTCATGATGAAATTACTCTTTAAACTGAAGATTTGATTGATTGAGGAAATGCAAATACCTCTGGGTGAGAGATAATTTAGAATATAATAAATCCTATCTCATGTGAATGAAGGATCTGAGAAACTAGGAAGAGAACAGAGAAGGACTCCAGTACCTCAGAAGAGCAACTCCATTCACTTTCACTCTCAAATATTAATATCTCACATCCCCCAATTAATGAGTTGTTTAAATCCCCAAAATGCTATGAGAGGAAGTGGGCCTCAGCTCATTCTTTCAACAGATTCAGGAGCTATAACTCCAAAAAGTTAAATGTGTTTGTTCACAGTCATCTGTTTATGGTGGCAGATGGCCTATCTTATCACCTCACTAAGGGGATAACCTTCCAACAGGAAATTCGTATCTGGGAGTCCACTCTACTGATCAAAACCTCTCCCAGTAGAGGAAGCCTCCTTTATATTCCTGAATTGGTAGCCTGTCCAAGTACTTTCGATCTCAACCTCTACGTATGTTTCTTAACATCTTTTTAGTTATGTTTACTTAATATCTATTAATAATTTGGTCACCTGATGCAAAGAACTTACTCATTGGAAAAGACCCTGATGCTAAGATTGAAAACAGAAGGAGAAGGGAATGACAGAAGATGAGATGGTTGGATGCCATTCACTGACTCAATGGATGTGATTTTGAGCAAGCTCCAGGAGTTGGTGATGGACAGGGAAGCCTGACATGCTACAGTCCATGAGGTTACAAAGTGTCAGAAATGACTAAGTGACTGAAGTGAACTGAGTATCTATTAAATATATAGTTAATTAAATACCCTTCAAATATCACTATTGGTTATTGCTACACATGATTCAGTTAAGTTCAGTCACTCAGTCATGTTCAACTCTTTGTGACCCCATGAACTGCGACCCCACCAACTCCCAGAGTTTACCCAAACTCATGTCCATTGAGTTTGTGATGCCATCCAACCATCTCATCTTCTGTCGTCCCCTTCTCCTCCTCTCTTCAATCTTTCCCAGCATCAGGGTCTTTTCCAGTGAGTCCGTTCTTCAAATCAGGTAGCCAAAGTATTGGAGTTTCAGCTTCAGCATCAGTCCTTCAAATGAGTATTCAGGACTGATTTCCTTTAAGACTGACTGGTTTGATCTCCTTGAAGTCCAGAGGACTCTCAGGAGTCTTTTCCAACATCACAGTTCAAAAGCATTAATTCTTCAATGCTCAGCTTTCTTTATGGTCCAACTCTCACATCCATACATGACTACTGGAAAAACCATAGCTTTGTCTAGACAGACTTTGTTGGCAAAGTAATGTCTCTGCTTTTTAATATGCTGTCTAAGTTGGTTATAGCTTTCCTTCCAAAGAGTAAGCGTCTTTTAATTTCATAGCTGCAGTCACCATCTATAGTGATTTTTGGAGTTCCTCAAAATAAAGTCTCTCACTGTTTCCATTGTTTCCCCATCTATTTGCCATGAAGTGATGGGAACAGATGCCGTGATCTTCGTTTTTTGAATGTGTTGAGTTCTAAGCCAGCCTTTTCACTCTTCTCTTTCAATCAAGAGGCTCTTTAGTTCTTCTTCACTTTCTGCCCTTAGTGTGGTGTCATCTGCATATATGAGGTTTTTGATGTTTCTCCCAGCAATCTTGATTCTAGCTTGTGCTTCATCCAACCCAGCATTTTGCATGATGTACTCTGCATATAATTTAAATAAGTAGGGTGACAATATGCAGCCTTGACATACATGGTCTTTTATATTCCTGATGGTGTTGACTTCAGTTATTATTTCCCATGTGGAAGATGCACTGCATACTCCATGTGAATACCCAACCGGAAAGCATAATCTGTTAATCATTTTTTGAATTCTTCATATGCAGTTGTTCAGTTGCTACGTCATGTCTGACTCTTTGTGACTCCATGGACTATAGCATACCAGGCTTCCCTTCACTTTCTTCTGGAGTTTCCTCAGACTCATGTCCAATGAGTCAGTGATGCTATTCAACCATCTAATTCGTATGCAGTGTCATATGCAAAAGTTAAACATATTTAGAAGTTAGAAATGCTAGATATATAGGAAAGTTTTTTAATTTGTACCTTTAATAGAAATAGGGAAATATTATGGAAAGTTGGGTCTTACAGAAGTTTTATCTCATTTTAGACATGTTAATTTGATATAATAGTATAAAAAAAGACATAACAAATATCTCATATCTAGAAAGAAATATGCTTAAAGAAAGACAACAATCTGAGCTGAAGATTTGAGATTTGAAAGAAATTTACTGGAGGTGTTGTTAATTTACAAAACAAAACTCAGTGTGAAGAACTAAAACTATAGAAAGCTGAAGTGACTTATGAGCATTATCTATTTTAATTAGTCATAAAGATTTTTTTTTAATTTACTTATTTTAATTGCAAGCTAATTACTCTACAATATTGTAGTGGGTTTTACCGTACATTGACATGAATCAGCCATGGGTGTACATGTGTTCTCATTTGAGCCTCCCTCCCACCTCCCTCCCCATCCCATCCCTCAGGGTCATCCCAGTGCACCAGCCCTGAGCACCTTGTCTCATGCATCGAACCTGGACTGGAGATCTGTTTCACATATGATAATATACATGTTTCAGTGCTATTCTCTCAAATCATCCCACCCTCACCTTCTCCCAGAGTCCAAAAGACTGTTCTATACATCTGTGTCTCTTTTGCTGTCTTGCATATAGGGTCATCATTACCATCTTTCTAAATTCCATATATATGCGTTAATATACTGTATTGGTGTTTTTCGTTCTTACTTACTTCACTCTGTATAATAGGCTCCAGTTTGATCCACCTCATTAGAACTGATTCAAATGTATTCTTTTTATAAAGTATTGATGAACTCTAGTGTAGAGGACATTGATACTGATGTTGAAATATCAAAAATCATAAGACTAGTGGGAAAAAGTGATCAGAGGCATATGGGAAAAAAATGTAGACAAATGAATAGAAGTAAATGCAATGGGACACAATGAAAAAAAAGGCAATTACAAGCAATGTATCAACAAGTACAAAATGGTACAGTGCAATGATATTCCCAGGGGACATAGAAGGGTGAGCTGAGGGAAGGAGGTTAATTGGGAAGTGCTTCCTCAGGACAGTGACAGCTGAACAAGGTCTGAAAGAAGTGATGGGTATGAATTGGTTGAAAGGAGCAGGCAGGAAATTCAGGATTCAGTGAATGGCTCCATCAGAAGATGAAGGGAGAAATCAAGCCATACGTAGGGAAGGAACAATGGGCCATTTTGCCTCCAGTTGAAAGACTAGGTGAAAACTAACAAGACATCCTTCTGGAGAGGTTTGGAGGGGGAACACTGTCAAGGCAATGGGCAGTGGGAGTTTACAAAACACCTTGAATGCTAATCATGCACTTTGAAAGATCCAGACATTAAAATATAATTTTGTCATGGGCCTTAGTTTTCTAAATCTAACTATTCATGAATTTCTAGTGCACAGCCTCCCATTGTCAAAATTACATGGAAATATGTGTTCTTATCCCCTTCTCCCTCGCTGTTGAACTCCCTTTTTGTTGACCTGTACAGGGAGAATAGAGTGCCTGATGGATATTTGTTCTTGGCTAAAATTCTGCATAATTCTTTGAAATATTATTCTTCCTAGCAAATGTTAACAGTTGCTAATGTCATTCAAAAATAGTTGAGGAAAATATGTTTGTGAAACATACAGTGTTTACTGTCAAATCATTTCCTGAGTGAAAGGAAAATACAGTAGTACTCTGCTATTTATTGAATGGGAACCCTTTAATGTTGTCAAGGATTTCATCAAACTGATGCCTTAAGTACGTGGAAAACCATGTGCCCTCTGTTGTAATGCCTGCTTTCTAGTGGTGAGGCTGCCACTCCACTCAGCTGTCCAGATGGGACTACCAGCCATCACAGTCCTCTCAGATAGGATAACCAGAGCAGAACTACTCTGGAGCAAGGCAATTATGAATTTCTTGAGGGGGGAAAAAGGAGACATAAGTGCAGGGAAGTCAGCCTAACATGGTCCATGGGTAGTTCCAGGCAGCAAAAGGGTTAATCAGATTTTCATTTCAGATAGTCTCCTTAGTAACAATCAGAGAGCCCAGGTTGTATCTTTTCCATTTGTAGAGAATGTTTAGATTTACAGAGTAGCTTAGCTTATTATATACCTGCCTTGATTGCTGGATAAGGCTTGTGATTAAAAACAGAATAAGATTCATTTTTATAATATTGTTAAGAAGAGCAAAGCATTAAAAATGATGTCACTGGTGGGCTAGGATTCTGGGAAAATACTGGTATTGGAACTCCAGTGTCAACAGGGCTCCTTGAAAAGTTGAAATAATGAAGGTCAGTATATTATGCTTAAATTGTTAGTGAAAATGGGTCTCTGTTCCCCACTTTTAAAAGTGACTCTGAGTCCAGGAAACAACAACCGGCTAACAACATGATAAGAAATTGGACATCAGCCTGAGTTTTATGCCAAGTTTCATTAAGCTCTAGGAGATGCATTTGTTCATATCATGGATTAAGTGCTGTGTGGCCCTTACATCAGGAATTGAAAAAAAAAAAAAAGAAAAAATCTTGCTTGAAAAGTGCTTATTTTCAGAGTATCTGAAAGAGTCGACTAGTGACACTAAAAATGTCAAGGTCCTTAATTTGCCCATTGGCTGAATAGCAGGAAAACAAACTTGACATTGGGCTTTGCACATGGCCTCAAACCTCACCTGAAGAGACAGATTTCCTGGGGGCAGAGAAAAGCATTCAGTCTGTCTCTCAAGACCAGGTCTGTCTGGAGCAGCTGCTGCCAATTAGTGACAAGCACTGTGTAGTGAGGCGGTGATACAGAGAGCTCCCAGAGTTCAGCAGTTTCAGAAATTACTCTCTGAAACAATAACAGAATTCTTAGGAGCGCAGTTCATCCAGTGCCATGGCAGTAACTTGGTAACCAGTGAGCCCACTCAAAACATCTCAGAAGTCACTATGTCAGGCTTCGGTGGCCACCGAATTTATACATTATTTACAGAGCACTTCTGACTTACTTTTGCTGATTATACTCACTTAAAAATGCCCCAAGTTTCACCTTTGGCATTCTGCAAGTATCAAATATTTAACCAAGAGAGCTGCAGGAGAAATTGTAAAACAAAATGAACAAACCACAACTTGGATTGTATCTACTCCAATTTGGAAAACGGGAGAAAAATGTTTTGAAAAACAGGCTTAGCTTGATAATTATATTGGTGGCATTGATAGCAGTTAACTCAGAGTGCTTTCTTTCTGCTAGCTGCTCCACGGGATTAGGGGAAGGGTGGGTTTGTTGCATGCTGAAATAGAGAAGAATGGTCATCTTGGTGCGTGGGGTAATTTGTGAGATAGGACACCTGTACCTCAAGGGTAGACCTGTTCCAGGGGAGTTGATGCAGCTCAGAAAATTCCAAGGATTAGGGGAGAATGATTTCACAATCTGAGAGACAAGAATAGAGAAGGGAGAAGGCAGAAGACAAATCCTATTAAAATTTTTCCTGGGGCCAGAGAAAGATAAGGAATATCTTCCCTCCCTTTCTGTCCTTCCTCTAACAAATGACCCTTATTCCTGGACACAGGAATTTATACCTAATATATAGCTAGATTAAGAGCTAAATAACTTTCTTGTAATCTAACCTTGAAACTTTACCATTTGCAGTATTGGGTCTATGCCAGTTCTTTGCTCAGTTTGAATAAGATATAGATTCTTTTTGAAGAAAAAACAATTCAGTAGGTTCAAGGTTTTCCAGGGATTTACACACTGCCATTTGAAAAACAAAATGTTAAATTAAAATATTCTATTTACCGTTGTTTTGAATGTAATATTTTTTACTACAAAGACATGCTTTGCCATTATATAAGATAAAAGTGTATTTGTTGTCATGTTTGTTGTGTTAGGATCAAAATGAAAACCTCAAATTGAAAAAAATGCCCCAAAATAATAAAGACCCCAAGGGGACTACAGCCTCTGGTTTGAGAAACACTGATGAAGGTGAAAAATGCATTTTGAGTTCTAAATGGTGCATTTGCTAATGAACTCTTATAGTCCATTTATAACTTGGATTCTCTGTATTTAATCATTTCACACTATTTTTTTCCTGTTTTGATTAAGGAATGTCTTTAGCGCAGTCATCTAACATTTCCAACATTAGTAATGTCCTTAAACCAATACTGAAAAATAAAATAAGATCGTTGACAGAGAAACAAACTATAAATATTTGGTTGGAGTGTGGAAGAATTTTTCAAATGTCTAAAAATATATTTAGACTTGGCTTTTTATTAGAAAGTCTGTGAACTTTACTGTCTCCTATGCTCATTCTCCCTCTCTCTCCAGAATCACTACATATTTAAATTATCTCTGTGTCTGTAACATTTTAGCATGCGAACCAAGACATAGTCAAAAAGACAGATGTTCCAGTAAACTGGAAAAAAAAAGAAAAAAAGATAATGTTCATTCCCCTGGGATAAATAGTGGAAAGTTCAAACAATCATTTTCCTAGCATTCTTCCAAATTCATGGGTGAAACTTGGATTATCACTCATTTATTTGACAGAATTGTCTTCCATCACCATCTCGAAACTCCTTCCTCAGGATCCAAGTCACTTTTGCAATTATTTCTCTTTTCCTAATTCTCAAACCAAGTCTCTCATTGTCTTGGGAATACCTAAGACACTCCCTCAACCTGATTCTTGATCCTTTTTCTCTCCATAATCCAAAATTTAACACCTTGCAGTCATTTTTAAAATAATGGTTCTTTTGTCATCTTTACTATGCTTAGGATTGCCATCATCCATTGTAGGCCATCAGTATGCACTGGATGATTTAACTGAAATAGAATTAAGTTGACTTCAGCAGAAAAAAACCATATATGTACTAAGAATTAACATGCAGACAGAATAGCAGGTTATGTGATTTAATATGAGATTTTCAACTGATTGTTCACTTGTCAACACAGGCAAATGATGGCCAAGGTCAGTAATGGTGTTACTGTGCTACAAAATTTCCTGTTTGGACCAAGTAAAGTCTAGTTGAGTGGGAAAGAGAGATAAGGGTGGGGTGAGGAGGAAGTGGCCAGGGAAGGAATGGAAAGGGAAGGGAAAAGATGAGGGAGGGGTAGGGAATCAAAACTCTGGAGAAGATGGTTATAAACAATATGAATAATTACTATTGGGATACATATCAAAACAATTTGGATCAAAAGCTGGTGGACTTAAGGATATACACATTTTAGATGAAGAAAGCAATAGCATGATATTCAGAAAAATCAATGAAAAGACAGCTTTTTTTTTTTTGGTAAATCTAATCTTTATTTTTTTTTCTTTTTTTTTTTTTAATTTTAAAATCTTTAATTCTAACATGTGTTCCCAAACATGAACCCCCCTCCCACCTCCCTCCCCATAACATCTCTGTGGGTCATTGATAAGCATATTGAATGGTTTCTCTGAATTTTGGTGGGAAGGAAGGGCAAGGAAAAGTATATAAAAGATGACAGGAGGTCCAGGTGGCTTTTGACTTCATTTTTTTCCCATCTCATTGAAGAGGAGTAAACACTCTCCAGTGCATCCTTAGCCTCTCACTCTGTGCATGAACCAGGTCCTTGTAGGACCCATTAGCTTCCAGGTTTATCGACGCCCTTGTTAAGATAGGGGTATTCAGTTTAAGGCTCTCTTAAGAGGAATGAGGAGACCTTGGCCAAGTTCCAGAGAAAAGCAGTAAAAATAGTACCATGAGAAAAGATTAGGGTTCCAGAATATCAAATAATTTCTCCTAAAAAATAGAAGGCCATAATTCTATTACATAATACATGCCATAATTGCCTTTTGAAGTTGAAGGAATATTACCTTTAAAGTGAAGGTCCATCTTCATTTTGGAAAGCTGAAAGGAAAAGGTTTTTATATCAAAACTGGACAAATTCAGGTTCGACCCTGTTGTGGTTAGGTTTAGGGAATCTAGCAAGCTTTGGGGAAAAAAAAATTCCCTGCTTGTGGTTAATTCTCTCCACTGCTTCTTTCAATTCTTCTGTTGTATGTTAGCAAGTCACAGCTGAGGCTTCCCTGGTTGCTCAGATGGTAAAGAATCTGCTTGCAATTCAGGAGACCTGGGTTCTATTCCTGGGTCAGGAAAAACCCCTGGAGAAAGAATGGAATAGCTACAGACTGCCGTATTCTTTCCTAGATAATTCCATGGACAGCCTAGGGGGCTGGAGTCCAGGGGATCACAGAGTCACATGACTGAGCAACTGGCACTTTCATTTTATAAGGCTTCCCTGGTGGCTCAGACAGTAAAGAATTTTGCCTGCTGCAATGCAGGAGACCCAGGTTTGATCCCCAGGTCGGGAATATCTCCTGGAGAAGGGAATGGCTACCTACTCCAGTATTCTTGCCTGGAGAATTCCATGGACAGAGAAGCCTGGCAGGAATGAGTTGCAAAGAGCTGGACACGGCTGAAACAACTAACACTTTCACTTTTCAATCACAGTTCATTATATTTTCCAAACAATTCGAGGGACATGCATTATTTTATTAGATGATATCAGAAGTTCAAAATGTTACCTTATTGTTATTTCTGTCTCTAAGCTTGGGTATTTTAAATATGAACATTCCTGAGTGTTTGCTTCATATGTTTATAATATTCCATTGCATTTTTTTGACTAAACTTGTTCATGTGGAATTTCCTAAAAGGGACTTTTGAAGAAATACTGGTTCATCAGTAATTTCCTCAAGTTTGCAAATTTCATGCTACAAAGTTCCAGTAAGTCACCCCTCTTTAAAATCTGAGTCATATTTTGTCTTCTGTAACAGTACACCTAAAATAGCTGAGAAATTATGATGTCTTTTCTTTGTTTACCAATTTTAATATTATTATGCATACTCAAATGCATAATTATAATTATGCATTCATGATGTTACTTGTGTTGGCTTAACTCAGAAATAGTGTGAAGCAGCTAATCTCGAAGCTACAGGCTGTTTCCCATCACTTAGATTCTGATCAGAGCTGTTTGTTGAGTCTTATTGGAAAGCGGACTCTATATGCACTGGTCCCACTGGACCCTTCGTTTTTATCACTAGTTTCACTCCCTGCCCTTCTCCACCACGCCCCCCCTGCCCCACCAAATCTTTGCTTTAAAGACGGGAAAACTACATGACAATTTGGTTTGGTTTTGTATGTTTAGTCTATTCACAGTAATTAAATGGGAAACATTTTACAAATTCTGCAGTTTATTTATAATCCACACTTAGTATTATATGTAATAAGTAAGGACATAATGTCATCTCTCTTGCTTGAGGTTCTACCATCAACTGACCTTATCATTGAGTTTGCTTTAGTGTAGTTTAAACTGGTCTAGTGAAAAACTACCAAACTTTCTTCTGCCTCTGGTAGAATAAATAAATAGCATGATTCTAGTCAAAAGAAAACTGGTGTGTGTATTTTAGGTGCGTGTGCTCAGTCACTCAGTCCAACTCTTTGCAACCCATGGACTGTAGCCAGCCCGACTCCTCTGTCCGTTAAATTTTAAAGGCACGAATACTGGGCCCATTGCCTTTCCCTACTCTAGGGGATAACCCACGGCTGAGCCCATGTCTGTTGCATCTCCTACACTGTCAGGCAGATTCTTTGCCACTGTGCCACCTGGGATCCCTGGGAACCCCCTGTGTGTCTTGAAAGTTGTGCCTTTATCAACAATGACTACAAAGTATTCACTGAATGGCTATGATAGGAAGGATACTTTTTCCAGAACTTTGTGAAGGATAGTAACAAACCTAATTCGGTTAAAAAACAAAAACAAAAAAAGCTCTTACAGTCTTGGTCTTCAGAAACTGGAACTTAGTCAGTATATCATAACAGGGAAGTATATACTCAAGCTGTTGTGTTATCTGGGGGCACAGTCTCAAAAGGAAGATAGAGCAGTAAATCAAGGCATTTTGCTCGGCGTAAGTCAAAGGGCGGTGCGAACTCCATTTGAGTTTATGGTTTAGCTTTAATTCTGCAGAGCTGAATTAGGGAAGATCCACTTTAGTGTGAATTGGTGACGTTTTTTGCTTCTCAAAGTAATGGGAGAGTAACCTCATCAAAGTGTACACATGAAAGTATGTGTTTTTGTCGAAGGGATTCTATCTTCCTTCCTAGGGGATGCATCATCTCTTTGATGTATTTATAGCCACCATGCTTGTTTAAATATCTAAATATTAAAGAAGATCATAAATGTATTTTTAACATCAAAAAAGGAGAGCATAGATTTTAAAAGGCTGAGTAACACTGGATGGATCTGTTTCATGTTTTCTTCTATTCAGAGTATATGAAATTCTAGAGCCAGAGGTGCCCTACAAGTTCAGGTGTCCTGATCTTTCTCTTAACAAATGAAGAAAAGGGCTCATGTAGGTGATGCATTTTGACTAAGGTAATCCCTGTCGCTCAGCTGGTGAAGAATCTGCCTGCAATGCTGGAGACTCCAGTTCGATTCCTGGGTCGGGAAGATCCCCTGGAGAAGGGATGGACTCCAGTGTTCTTGGGCTTCCCTGGTGGCTCAGATGGTAAAGAATCCACCTGCAATGTGGGAGACCTGGGTTTGATCCCTGAGTTGGGAAGATGCCCTGGAGAAGGGAATGGCTACCCATTCCAGTATTCTTGCCTGGAGAATTCCATGGACAGAGGAACATGATAGGCTATAGCCCATGGGTTCACAAAGAGCTGGACACAGCTGAAAGACTTTCTCTTTATTTCATGCCAATCCAAGCACTTAGTGACAAATTTAAATCAAAACCTAAGTTTAGTGAATTCTTAGGTCATTTTTAAAAATGTATACAATTAGCATGAAATAGAAACTACTAAGGAAAAGGTCAGGGTCTTTGTAATCATATGGGATTTTGCTTTGTGTTTGGTTGGTTTGGTTGGATTGTAAATGACAAATGAGATGGCATATTAGAAATCAGATTAGTACTTAAAATTATGGTATTTGAATTTAAGACTTCGATCCAGCATATGGACTAACTCAGGATTCCCAGTTTAGAGCCCAAGGCAGAGGAACGCTGTAATCAGGAACTCAATGTCTAGAATTTTTTCAAACCATTTCCCAAATGCCCTTTAAGCAAAGTTTTAGATTTCATAAGCTCTAGTAAATACTATAGGTAGGAAATTGAGAGTGATTTAAACAGAATATTTTGTAACCAGTAAGTCAAATTTTTCATCTTGCGAGGTAAGATTTTATTCCACTGACACTGAGTTGCATTAAAATCTTTTCATTGTGCCAGAAGTAGTATAGTTATTTCCCCACTAGTCAATCTATTAAGTGGATAAAATATAAAAAGATTCATCAAAGTAGTAAAATCTCTTACATATTTATATCTCTGCTACAGTGATCATTCTGTTGATGTCTGGATAAAATAAGCTAAATAGACCCAGGACTTCTCACAGATGTTAAACTATTTCTTAAATTTTCCCCATTTTCTCAAATCAATCTTCATAATAATTAGAAACAGTTAGTATTTGTCAAGTACCAGTGTAGATGATTTATATGTATCAGTTTATTTCATCTTCATAACAGCCCCATGAGGTATTATTATTCCCATTTCACAGATAAGGAAACTGAGGCACAGAGAAGTGGAGCTACTTGATCAAGATCACACCATAGATGAGTAACAAGGGTTGGATTTAAATGTAAGCAGTTTGACTCTAGAGGTCATGCTTTCGGGCACTGTGTTAACTGCCTCTCTGTTAAGTTTGTAAGTAAACACACCAAAGATTCTCTTCTTTTCCTCATCGTGCTCATCCCACTGTGGAGGAATGTGGTCACAAGTGTGCCATAAACCATATTTGGATCGCAAGCAAATTCTTTGGTTTCAGACCCATTGAATCGAAAGAGCTTCCCCTTTTCCCACCACTACAGTGTGTTCACTCAGTGCTTTTCTCTGAGGCTTCTTTTTAACTTTCTAGTTTGACCTTGAACTTCTGCCAGCAGATAAAACTGCTCTGTGTTTTGATCCCTTCTACCTGTGAGCAATACCAATTTAAACTGAGGAGTATGCTAACTAAACTCAGACTGGGTTAATTCTTTAAGTGGAGAATCCTCCATCAGTGAGCCAGGCTGTTCAGACTTCACAAGGCTGTTCAGACTCCTTAAGTCGCTGCATCCAAAGATTCTATAGAGGAAAACTGACCTGCCAGGCATGAAGGACAGTGGTAATCTCTTGCAGCCCAGAGAGCATGCTGATACCTCACCATTAAGTTTTGTGACAAGGCCCTACTATGTCTCTTGACCAGCTGAGCACCAACAGCATCTGCTCTTCGTTTGCTCTTGCCCAGTCAATGATGAACTGCGTGAATTTTAGCTAACGACATCTTGGATCTCATCATGAATTCTGCTTATGATTGGAGACTTGTATAGAGTCTATTTTTCATCTGTTCTAAGCTATCATCATTTCTACAGGTATAAAAATATCTGCCGTCATAAAATTAAGAACATTGGAAAGCATTACCTGCTTTTCAGTATTTTTTCCATCCTAACTAGACTGTGTTAAATTCTATTCCCCATATACCTACTCGATGCCTGCTATTGGTATTTAGTATCTCAACTAGACTTTCAAGACCCCAGACTGTGCAAATGTGAGAAATAATTCACTACAGAGCTATAAATTTCACAGCTCAAAACCCCCTGAAGATTATTAATGAGGCACCATGCAATTAGCTTATACAAAGTACAGCTAGGAATCATGCATAATGTAAAACAGAAACTGCTAACCACTGACTCATGGAAGATCATTTAAGCTAGTTTTCATGGATATGAAGAATTGATATTTAACACAATTCCTGAGAAGATTCTTACTGCTTTAATAACATGGAAAGAATTTAGTTACTTACAGATTTGCTAAGGGGAAAATAGAAGGCAGTTTATGATTAAAGCTATTTTGAACCATGTGAAATTGAAAAAGTTGTTTAACATTTTAGAGTCTCAGTTTTTGCTTATACAAAATGGGTATAATGATATCTTTCTCATAAAATTGTGAAAAATTATTTTATAAATTAATGTAACACCTAGAATTTTAGCACATAGTTAATGCCTAATGAAATGCTGTATATCATATTCTAGGGCAATGTGTCACTTTTCCATCAGCCAAAATTCTTGTTTTACTGGGAATTCTGTATTTCTGTGGAAACATATTTCGTTAGCAATATTAGAAACATTAGGCAAACTCTCACATAGAATAGATAACATGCCTGTACGCTGGTGGTTCAGAAGGAATAGAATCAGCCTCCAATGCGAGGGACCTGGGTTCGATCCTTGGGTCAGGAAGATCTCCTGGAGAAAGGAATGGCAACCCGCTCTAGTATTCTTGCCTGGAGAATCCCACGGACAGAGGATCCTGTTCGGCTACAGTCCATAGGGTCACAAAGAGACACGACTGAGTGACTAACACTTTTTTTATACATTAACTCATCTTATCTTCAAAATAATCCTACAACATAAATACTTTTATTATACTTAGAGATGAAGAAAAGTAGACACAGGAGTTAAGCAACTTGCATAGGGTCGTACAGCTACCGCTGTTGTAAATGCAGTTTGAACTCAGTCAGCTGACATCATAGTACAGGTTTTTAAACCATCTCTCAAGTGTGATAAGCCAGTTAATGAGTATATACTTAAAATAATACATAAATAATTTATCTTGACTACTTTCCCCCCAAATATTTCAGGTTTTGAAATGGTCTTCAATATATTTTTTCATATATGTTTATGATATACTTCACTTAGCAGTAATAATAATTGTATGTATAGGAAACTATACACTATATAGTATATATCAAAATGTTTGATAAAAGGAAGTGCATGGCTTAACCCTAAATATGTATATAAAAAGTCTTTATGATTATGTTTTAGGTACAGTATTTAAAAATATAAGGCATATTTGATAGACTTTCCACCCATATAGGAGAAAGCTTTAGTGTTTTAAACACTGAAGTTTAATCCTATTCCTCATGAAGATCCCTTAATATGTGTGTATTAACTACTTTTCATCTATTGCTATGCTTTCGTTTGGTCATTGACCATCAGATATGCATTGCAGTTTTCAAATGTGTGAGACATACACTTAAACTATAATAAGCTTGACTATTAAGATTGATTTAAATATGTGTATATATCATTTAGATATTTTTAGTATTGATGCATTGTGAGCATCTAGAGGAAATGAAACTCATATCTCTCTATTCTTAGCATTTTCTTTATAGTAGATATTTAGTTGAATATCTAATTTCAGCCTAGTTTATCTAGTTTAGTTTATTGAATGAATAGTGAATATACTTAATTTCTAATAAAGTGATTATTTTAAAAGCAGAATAACCTAAATAAGTTTCTCAAAATAGAAATGGTACATCGAGATTGTTTTAAATACTGATCAGTTATTAATAATTGGAATGAGTTTATACATAAAGTTATATCATTAATGTGGCAAAAAAAATATGTGAACAATGTAAGCCAAATTGTTGCAAGCTTTAATATCATTCACACACAACTAAATCCTGATATTTGTACTCAAAATATACACATTGATTCTTTCATTTACATTTTGACTCCTTTTATACAGAACATGGTTTGAGAAATGTGTCCAGAATGACTTCCATACTGAACAAAGGTCCCCTGGTCAGGAGCATGCAGTTACAGCTAAATCTGTTTCATTGGTTAGACTTCCTTTCTCCTTTGTCCCCCATAGAAAGCAAGGCACTGATTCTAGAAGGGAGGGCCAGCCCCTACTGGTGAGCACTTGACTTATTCTCTGAAAGTGAAGTAGTATAGTTCTTCTGTATCAGTTGATTTGAAAAAAAAGAATGAAAACCACTCTCACGGTCAGTCTTACTTAAGATACTTAAGTGTTTACAATATTTGTGTTATTAGAGTGTCTCACAGATTAGATAAGCTTTGTTTGATTTGACTCAGTAGCACCTTCACACTTCTGCCGACTAGTTTGCCAAGCTTTTAATTTTTTGCACCCTACTTTCAATAACTTGTCTCATAAAAATCTGCCTTCCCAAAGGGTACTATGTTTATCACAGCACTTAGTATATAGTTCAACAGTTTCATCATTTTTTTCTCTTTGGAGTGGGAAATGTTCCTCGATCTTATTCTTCCTGGCTTGCTGTAGACTCTTCCCATGACTTTCAAATCTCAGAGTATCAGGTATAATATATTTTAAGTTAAAAATGTAGGTGTGTTCTTAGTAATTTAGGTCATAGAGGAAAATAAGGATTCAAGTCATGAAAACAACATATAACTAGAAGAGAAAGAAACCTTTATATTTGTTTTTAATTTTTAAATATATTATTAGTATGAAGAATGCTTTGGGTTTGTTTGTTTGTTTGTTTTTTGCCTTGTGATTGTCTAAAGCAGTAACAACAAGGAGACAGTCTAAAAGGTGGCCGGAAGATTGCAGTGGATTGAAGCCTGAGAAATACACATAGCTCAGTATCTAAGGATGACTTTGTGTAGAATAGAGCTTTCTCTCTCTTCCACAGAATGCCTTTGGGGTACTTCTCACAAGGACACTACTAAATAGAATTTACCGCCTTCTCATGTGAATGGGCCATCAACAGCTGACCGTCTGTGGATCTGTTTCCTGCTCTCTAGATTCTTTATACAAACATTTTTATTTCCACCACACCACTTTCTCTGACCCCACCATTTTCTTTGGTATCAAAATACTCCAGTAAAGTAAATTAAAATCGCTTCATTTATTGCTTCACCAATAGAAATAGTAGTGTTTCCTTAAGTATAAACCCAGCATGTTGAATTTTCATTTTTATTGTCTCCTTCACACTTGAGATTTGCGTTTAGACTTGACAAAAATTCTATAATGGGAAGGCTTATAATGACATTATTGTCACGCTGTAAGGACCTATGAGATCATCTTCCAGTGGAGAAGGGTGAGACTGGAGAGGTTAAGTGATTGTCCTCGGGTGACCCAGCTGGATCCACTGCTTTCCGGGTCCCTGAGCCCTGCCCAGGTTTCTCTGACAGCCTCGTGTGAGGAGGGCTACTCGAGCAACTTACTTTTCCCTTCCCAAGGTTTCTGCGCTCTTCTGCACATTGCACTAAGTGCAAGCCCAGAAATTCTGCCAGGAGCAAAACAACACTCCTTAAACACTCTGTGACTTTCAGAGCCGTATAAAATAAAAGGTTGAAGTTAATGGCTGCCAGTTTGGAGGGAGTAGTTCCTCTTTGGAGCCAAATGTATGTGGAGAACAGATGAGACTGTGGGAGTGAAGTTGGCAAAAGGGAAAGAAAAATGAGTCTATTCTTTTTTGAAAATGAAAGTATAATAAATATCTGGATAACTTAGATGTTTATTACTCATTTAAAGATTCTTCCCATTTGAAAAATGAAGTATCTGTACCTTTAGTATGAGTACTGTTAAACAATGATTTTAATATTATTGTTCTAAATATCACAAAATGATTATTTTTATTTGAAAGTTAAGAGATTATTTTAATGATCTGTATATATGGAACTATTTGTGTTCCCTTTCTTCAAAGATCATTATTTCTTATACTAAGATTTCTATATTTAAGCAGTGACTCATATTAAGATAATGTGTTCAGCCATTTTGAGAACTAAAAGCAAATATACCTCAGAGATAATGATTATTTAAATTCTGGGTTCATAGAGATAAAACTGTCTTTGACATAAGGAGTATGTGTATAGTAGCCAAGAATTCTATCATTTTATTTCACACTCATTTTGTTTTTGAAAAGCCTCTTATCATGTTTGCGATCCCACATACCACAGGGAACTTGGAGACATTTGTTAGCTGAAGTTCTCTGGAATTTCACTCTCATGCCATCCTTAAATGATATTTTGTAGAAATGTGCTCAAGAAAAACAGTATTCTAATGAAACCTTCCTGGGATTTCCATTCATAAATCTGTTCTGTGCCTAATCGTATATCGTATCGTGATTCTTATGATAGCACAGTACTGATGTCCTTCCCTTTTAGACTTTTCATGTATTTTTATTTTTAAAATATTCTTAATTTCTTTGAACTTCAGTTTGAAAATGTGACTAACATTTTTTTTCCAAGCAATGGGAGTTGGATAATATTTTATTAAGTTATTTTGTTGTTTCTTAAGCAATGACTGTAGGTGAGATTCTTGATATGAGTTTGAAAATTCTTAAACTAACCTGTCTAAATCTGTTTCTACACCACACACACACACACACACACACACACACATACACACACACACACACTCTTCTTGTTTTCAAAGCACACACACCCAAAGGAATACTGCTTTTCTCAGTCAAGGGACATCCCAATGTATCAATAGCACAGCGACCATTTTATTCTATTTTAAATGGAAAGCTATAATTTTATTTTAAATGGAAACATATTATCTAAATGGATGCCCAGATCCCTGGATTGGCGGGATCTCCTGGAGGAAGGCATGGCAACCCACTCCAGTATTCTGGTCATGAAGAATATTCAGGTGTTACAGCTGAGAAGCTGGTTCTATATCATCACGCAAATAACTTGACCTTTTGGGACTACATGAAGTACTATGATCCTGTTTGTGTAGTTTAAAGTGATACTCTTATTTTCTGAAAGAAAAAACAAATTGTTTACCTCGGTAGCATCAAGTTCAAACATTCATGAGGTGTCCTGTATAACTTTTTAAAGGATATTTAGTAAAAAGCAGTTCATTAGGTGGAAATCATCATACTAAAGTTTTATAGTTCTAGTCAAATCAGTAATGTTGAGGCTATATACCAGGACCAGAATTACTGAGAATACAGTTGTGGAGGGCTTTCAGTTATCACTTGACATTTCTCCCCTCTCCAGGTAGTCCAAGATTTTAAGTTATTATGCTTCTATAGACTAGGCTGCTGGTGAAGGGAAATTTTAGCTCACTGCCACTAGAGAGACTTCACACAGTTAAAAGGAGAGGGATACAATGTCTTCATGATTGTCAGATTGAATTCGAATTTAATTCCAGTGTGGAGAACTGCTTGGATACATTAACCAAAACTTTTACTGTGTAAAATTTTCCCTGTGGTAGTACAAGGTCAAATCACATACAGTATCACATTTTTTTTTTTTCAATTAGATGTAGAGAGTAATTCAACTGGGAGAGATTGGCAGTGGTGGTGGCATCTCATTTCTAAGGGCTAGGAATATATATATCTGTGTGTGTATGTATATATGTATATGTGTTCTGGTACCAGTTATATGTATCTGCTGCTGCTAATATTTACAATAATTTGGAAGTTCTCCGATACCTAATATCAAATGTGTTTTTAAAGCTGAGAGAATAGAAACAGCTATGAATTGTTAAAATAGCTATGAATGTTGTCAAACAGACACAGTGCTTTTCACCTATTACCAAGTTATAGAAATAACACATCGGGAAATTTTTCAGCAGCATGAGACTGTATCTCACGGCAATAGTTTGAGATTTTCTAGTGAGATTTTTTTATATTTCCCAGCTAAAGTCAGTGGAGGCCAAATTTTCCATCAAATGCCACTTCTGGGTTGTTGTTTTTAATGTCAGTCTCTTCTCATGGGTCAAATTTTCCTAAGACTTCTAGCTCTTTGTAAGCCTGAGTTTGGAAATCTTCAGCAATTATTTTCAGCAAAATTTGGAATCCCTAAGACAGCATTATGTCACCAGTTTCTTGGGTTAGAATTATCCTCTATTCTTTACCTTTGGGCTGCCTACTTTTATCTCCATTAACCTTTTGGCTTGAGTATAAACATTTATTGAAGGCTACCTCCTTTGTCGGTCCAGTAACTCCAAAGGTTAGTGAGAAGTGGATGCTAGTTTGACCTCTTTTATCCACATTAGATGATTCTAATTATTCCTAAGAAATGACACTTTTGACCCATTTTGTCCTTGTCAAGTTTGTCTAGTTGTAGACTGTCTAAGTATGAAACTCTGGGTTCAAACAGTGTCCAGGAGTGCAGATTTTTCTTAAATTTACAAAGCAGAGCCTCAGAAGAACACACTATTTCTTTTTCTTTTTAAAACATTCCAGCTTAACTGAAATTCAGGTTCCCATTATATCTTAAATTGGTCACCAAAAGAGACTGCCTGGATATAAAGTACAAACTGTAACCTGTAAAACCCCATGGATTATTTCAATACAGGAAAAAAAAAATGAAGAAAACCTGTGTATAAATGAGGATGAGCTAGGTTTTGCTGAGGTTGCAAGCAACCCTAATATTGCAATAGTTGGGTTTTTTTTTTGTTTTTGTTTTTTTTTTTTTTGCATGAAAAAAGTTTCCTGGGACTTTCCTTTTGGTCTAGTGGTTCAGAGTCTGTGCTTCCAATGCAGGGGACCCAGATTCAATCCCTGCTCAGGGAATTAGATCCTGTGTGCCACAAGGAGGATCCTGGTGCCACAATTAAGACCTAGCAGGGCCAGATAAATTTTTTTGAAGTTTCTTTCTCATATTGCATGGCCTCTGTGGTTAGGAGTCTTCCTTCTTTACATCCTTGACAGTCATTTCAACAAAGGCAAGGCATGATGGTGAGTGTATTGGTCTTATAGCTTCTTTGTAAAAATGACATGAGTCACCGCTTACTCAGTTTCATTGGTGGAGTGAAGTCATATACTCCCATACCTAAATTTAAAAGAGACCTGTGAAATAGAGAGGTGGAAATAATTAATCAATAGCAATAGTGACTACCACTATCTTTAAACTGGATCGAAGCTTTTGTCTTGACTTCTGTCCTAATCCCTATAAACATTACCAGTGTCTGAGAAATAGGGATTCTGGAAGCACTCTTTGCACATTTTAATTTATTTATTCATGTAGGTAGTCGGTACAAGTCTGCACTGTATCTGTGGTGTACAAAGCACCATAGTGGTTGCTTGATAAGACAACTTTTGAGGTGGAAATCGTTATCCCCATTTTACAGATACTTATCCTAAAGTTCGGGATGTTTAACTGATTTTCCGGTCCCAGAGTCTGCCAATAGCCGTATCAGGATTCCAGCCTGGATCATCTCAGTGCAAGGACAGTAATGTCCTTTCTGTCACACGTCAACTATAAAGTTAATAGTGAATCATAAAATGTTTTAAATACCCAGTTATAGAAACAAAAAATGTTGGTTACCACTGTATTCTTCATACTTTAAAGGAAAAATATTAAATATATCAGATGATTGTGGAATAACAATGTATATTTGGTGTTTTTCCAACTAAGAGAGAGTTCTTTCACACTTTTGAGTACATTTGATAAGGAAATTTAAACTGTAAGTCAGTACATTTGAATGTTTTTTGTATTAGTTTTCTTTTGCTGCCAAGACAAATAGTCAAAAACTTGGGGACTTAAAACACATAGGTATTATATTAAAGTTCTACCCAGATAGTGCTAATGGTAAAGAACCCACCTGCCATTGCAGGGAACATAAGAGACATGGGTTTGATCCCTGGATCAGGAAGATTTCCCTGAAGAAGGAAATGACAACTCACTTCAGTATTCTTGCCTGGAGAATCCTGTGGACAGAGGAGCGTGACAGGCCACAGTCCATTGGGTTGCAAAGTTTTGGCTATAGTCCAAGAGCCAGACATGACTGAAGCACTTAGCATGCATGCATACATCAGAAATCCAGTAGGGGTATCACCAAACTAAAATCAATTTGTCAGCAGGATTCATTCCTTTCCAGAGGTTCTAGGGAAGAATCTATTTCCTGCTTATTGAGGTTGTTGGCAGATTTAGTTCCCTAAGGCCACAGAACTGAAATCCCTCTTTGCCTCCCTTCCTTCAGTTGAAGCCCATTCCCAGTTTCTAGACCCCAACACGTGCAGTTCATCGCTGCAGTACGCCATCTTCAAAGGGCGAGAGGCAGGTGGAATCCTTTTCATGTCAAATTTCTTTGACTACTATTTTGCCTTTCCCTTCTACTTTTAGAAACTTGTGCTTAGATTGGGTCCGTGTGGGTAATCTAGGGTCCTGTCACCATATCATAATTCTAAGTCTTAAGCATATTCTTAAAATCCATTTTGCCAAGTAAAATGACATATACACATGTTCCAAGAGATTAGGGTGTTCATGTTTGGGGCCCTATCATACATTTTACATCCATTCTCTTTTGCCAACGTGTTGTACCAATTGTATCCTACCTGTATAGGATGCTAGATAAACATTTTGGTTTCACTTTATTCATTTGTGAAATTATGGGATTAAACCCACTGAATTTTAAAGTTGATTCTGGCCCTTAACATTCTAGACTTGTATGAATCCTTATGATAGAGATACGGGAAACTAAACCTAATGATCAATGTGGATATTATTGTTATTTTCTATTCATGGATTTTGCTAGAGTGTAGATTTCATATAATCCTGACTAACACCTTCCTTCTCCCACTTGGTAATCTTCTTTGGAGGCAGTCAATCTCTACAAAAGTTGACTTCTTCAGAAAGAAATTGACTTGCCTCCTCAAAACTGTAATAACTGGTCCATTGAGATGTTTTTTATCTACTTATTCTTTACAGCTTGAGTATAGCTTTCAGAGTGTTTCTTTCCTACATTTTTGCTTTTGCCTTATTGATTTGAAGTCAAAGAAATTGTTTTCCTTTCAGTTCAGTTACTTGAAAAGTCAGCTTCTTTCTAAGCCCAGGCATAATAAAGGTTTGCCAACATTTTAAAAGATATAATGCCTAACTTGCCATTAAGAATAGACATCAAATAACTATGTGTATTTGTGCCACAAAGTCAAGTCCTCTAAATCTTAATTTGCTTATGTAGAAAAAAAAAATGGAGAAAATGTTAATACCTAACTGCCGGAGTTGTAAAAATCAAATAAGATAATTCGGGAGAAGTATTTAGCAAGTGTTTCATGGATGTGAACCAATCATACTGTTTTGGAGTAGGAGCTGCAGGGATGGACAGGTCATCTGAGCTTGCCCAGGACTTGCACTAAAAGTTCAGCATCCTGGGAAACCCTTCAGTCTTAGGAAAATCCAGACAGTTGGTCACCCTAGGAGGAATAGTGTTTGGAAACAGAGCTAAATATAAACATGGGCTTCATCTTCAACCTAAAGGAAATTATTTAATATTTTAGGTGCAATATCTTTATCTGAAAATGTATGTGAGGACTGTAAGTAGGAGATTTTGCCCAAGTAGCAGCGACAGTAGTAACCTTATTCTTCCTGCTTAAAACATCTTTACCGTCTTCCTTCTGCTGAGAGGTTTAGGCACAAAGAAAAGTTTTGCTTGATATGAAAAGGTCCTTCAAGATCTGTTTGTAACCTGCTTTTCTAGACACATATGCTGTTATGGTTCTTTGGCTTATCAATAGTGATAATGATGGTATCAATGATGATTCCAGTGGTGACAGGGAGCTCTTTCCTTTGTACTGCGTAGTTAGTCACGTCCAACTCTTTACGACCCAAGGACTGTAGCCTGCAAGGCTCCTCTGTCCATGGATTTTCTCAGATGAGAATAATGGAGTGGGTTGCCATTTCCTACTCCAGGGGATCTTCCCTACCTAGGGATTGAACCCACGTCTCTTGTGTCTCCTGCATTGGCAGTTGGGTTATTCACCACTGTGCCACCGGGGAAACCCCAACGGTTACCTAGTGCTTTCTATATATAAAGAACAGCTATAAAGACTTTATATAAGAACGGAAACCAAAGAATCCCAGAACTAGTCACTATTTCCAGTACATACCACTCTTATACACTGCTCAGACTTTGTCCAGGGCCATTACCAGCAAAGGCAAATTCTTCCTATCTGCCCTTCAAGAGGGAACTTCCCTGATGGCTCAGCAATGAACAATTCCTGTGCAATACAGGAGACACAGGTTTATCCCTGGGTCAGGGAGATCCCCTGGAGTAACAAATGGCAGCCCACTCCAGTATTCTTGCTCAGAGGAGCCTGGTAGGCTATGGTCCGTGGGGTTGCAAAGATCTGGGCACAACTGAGCATGAGCATGAGCCTTCAAGATCCTGTCCCAAGAGTCCACAGGACAGGATGCTTGCCCTTCATTGGCCCCAAAACAGTTTACACATGACTTTGCACCCCCTCCCTGATACCTTCTGCCTTACAGTAAACTTGCTTTAATATACCTATAGCCTTCACCGAGAAAGCCCCGCTCCTATTCCTAGCACCAAGCACAAGACTGGATCAGTAGGTTCCTTTGTGAAATGAATGAAAGACTGTGATATTGACAGATCAGTTAATTTACTTTACAGCAAAAGATCCCCTCAAGAATTTGTGGTCAATATTTAGTTTTCATATTATCTATGGAAAATTGTAAAAACTGATTTACTGTGTCAAAATGCATGTGGCTTTAAGAACTATGGCATACAAAGATTAAATCATTTAAAATGCATGTATTTCTCATGGAATAAGAGACTACAATAGAAATGAACCAAGTGTTGAAGTCTGTTATTTAAGATCAGAAGAGAGAAGAAGTTACAAATAACACCACTAAATCCCTCATGGGCAGGTTTAGGGAAATGGTGGAGTCTCTCTTGTGACTTGTTCTGCTTATGATTTGGAGACCTGCTGACCCTGATCTATAGACTTTCCTGCTTCTCTAGTAGTACAAAGAGCTGAAATATACACTGCTACTGCTAAGTCACTTCAGTCGTGTCCAACTCTGTGCAGCCCCATAGACGGCAGCCCACAAGGCTCCCCTGTCCCTGGGATTCTCCAGGCAAGAACACTGGAGTGGGTTGCCATTTCCTTCTCCAATGCATGAAAGTGAAATACGAAAGTGAAGTTGCTCAGTCGTGTCCGACTCTTAGCGACCCCATGGACTGCAGCCCACCAGGCTCCTCTGCCCATGGGATTTTCCAGGCAAGAGTACTAGAGTGGGGTGCCATTGCCTTCTCCGAAATATACACAGTTGAGACCTATTATTTAATTGTCTATCAGTTACTACCATTTCAGATTGAAGAAGCTTGAAAAAGGAAAATCACTCAGTTGTGTCCAACTCTTTGCTACCCGATAGAATACAGTCTATGGAATTGTCCAGACCAGAATGCTGGAGTGGGTAGCCATTCCCTTCTCCAGGGGATCTTCCCAACCCAGGGACTTAACCCAGGTCTCCTGCATTGCAGGCAGATTCTTTACCAGCTGAGCCACCAGGGAAGCCCAAGAATACTGGAGTGGGTAGCCTATTCCTTAGGCAGCGGATCTTCCGGACCTAGAAGAGGAGTGGGACTTAACCCACATCTCCTGCATGGCAGGCAGATTCTTACCAGCGTAGCTGCCAAGAAAACCCTTGAAGAAGCTTACTTATTCCCAAATTATATTTTGAAAATGGAAAAACAAGATCATCACTTAGACTAATAACCAGAGGGATAACTTGATAACCCTTTGCCTAGATTGTTTTAAAAAGTTGTGATATGAAATTGCTTTCTTCCCATGGGGCTTTCAGATAACTGTTTCACATGGTTTAACTTTCCAAATATTGAGATAGATAGTTGAAATTAAAGATTTCAAAATGAATTAAAGTATGGCTATAAAAGGGCTTCCCTGGTGGCTCAGATCGTTAAGAATCTTCCTGTAATACAGGAGACCCAGGTTCAATCCCTGGATTGGGAAGATGCTCTGGAGAAGGGAATGGCAACCCACTCCAGTGTTCTTGACTGGAGAATTCCACGGACAGAGGAACCTCGTGGGCTACAGTTCATGGGGTCGCAAAGAGTTGGACATGACTGAGTGACTAACATACTAACTTGACTCTGAAAAATCAGTATACTAGTCTTTCTTAGGGTTGATCCAGCTTACCACCTCCTCTGTTTTAATATTTGAAATATTTTTAGACTTATTTTTAAGTTTGTCCACCATGGTTGATTTTTCCATTAAGTATATTTTATGGTAGTTTTACCTTTTACAATATAATTGATATGTCAAAAATGGTTAGCATTGATTTGATGCATAGTTTTTAATCTGTCTTTGCAGTATCAACAGGTCTGTAATATCTGCACGATCATCGTTGTCATTTGGCCAGTGAAATGAGGTCTCTAGATTCCTGAGAGATTTGAAATGGCCAGATTATGTAGAACTCCTCAAGTGAATACTTACTAATGCCAATTTGGGAGATTTGTGATAGCATGTGACACGTTAGCAAATCCCCAAATGGGCGGAGGTGTCTCCAGCAGGATCATATCTAGGTGAAAATTTAGTTCAAAAATTACCTTGAGACCCTTGTATTGTACTCTGTGTTGTGGTTTTACGGTAGTTAATATACAGAACATGGGCAGGTGAATGATAAACGTCTGAATGCCGGTTCACTCTGACTCATCGGGAAACACTAGTTTTGCTCAGACTTACTTATTTCCTCCCTGGTTGATTTCCTGCCGTGTGAACATAAAGACAAATAATTTGGGTACCAAACAGCCTAAAATGATGAACCTTATATTTAAAATGTACACTGAAAATATTTTGTTAGAACTAGAGCACTTGTCTCCCTGCTTCTGTGCTTCTCAGAGCAAGGAATTGTCATGCTTTAGTTGCTCTGCATCTGAATTTATTCCCAATTCCTCTTTTATAGTCTTTTTGGAGACAGTGTATAGTGAGTCATTAGCATTAATATTATTTCAGTTTCAGTCAGGCTACATATCCATACTTAGACAAGGGTGCTCGGTGAATTTCATTATTCATTCAGAATAAATTCCTACTCTAATATAAATGTTGCTCAGGATAGAGCTTTGAAATGGATCCTGATTCTTTAAATTCTTTCCTGTCTGTTTCAGGAAATAGTGAGATCCTGTTGATAGTAAAGTACAATGTGTCTAAAGTTCACTTCCAAACACTCTGCTCTTTGCAATGAAAGTCATCTGCATTCTCTTTATAATTCAGAGCCGCAAGAGAGCTGTCTAATCTTAGAGATCTGATCCAGTATCATTTAGGAAAAAAAAAAAAATCTTGATAATAATTCTACCATTCAGATTAGTGAAAGCAGTAAAGCTTTACAGCTTCTGTCGTCTTAAAAAAGATATCTTGAGACGGGGGAATAGGACTTGGATTATGGTTTGGGAGATTTAGTTATTTGGGAAAATAAAATGATTAGTACTGTTATTATTCAAGTTTGTAATCAACGAAAGCAAATGGCATCTGTTTGTTATCATTCTTTCTACAGAAGACAAAGGCTCAGGTCCCGATGGTGCTGACTGCTGGTCCCAAGTGGCTGCTGGATGTGACTTGGCAAGGAGTGGAAGACAACAAAAACAACTGCATTGTGTACAGCAAAGGTAACCGCTAGAGCCTTTCGCTCACGCTTTGGAGGTATTGAAACCTGAGCATTGCAAAACAGCACCACATGTGCTGGAAGGGGAGTACAAAGTAAAATGGGATCCTCTCTCTTCCTTTTTCCCTTGTGCATCTCCCTAACCTGTATTTTCAGCAAAGACTACTGGATTGTTTCTTTTTTTTCCGTTCAGCATAAAACAAAAGGTGTTAGGACTTTACTTCACACCATGCACATTCACCTCACCACGGATTTGAGTGTCTTGACTAGTACCTTCCTCGCCGTTACTTTTATTGATAGCAGGTTTGATGAGATCTCAGATTCCTCTCTGAGGCATTATCCATCAAAAAGTAAATTCCTTTTGAAATGTAGCAGTCCGTGTCAGAGTGTCAAGGTGCGTGCTCTGGGAGGCACTGAATTCCAGCCAGTCTCTTGATATCACACAGAATGAGAGCAGAGCTGAAAAGGAAGCCATTGCAAAGACTGAGAGTTCCTCCCCATGGTGATTTCTGAAGGGCAGGAGGCAAATGGGAGAGAGGAAGCGATGGCTTGCAGAGCTTTGCCTTTGATTTGCTCAGTGTGGCATCAGCCTAGACTGCGTCACACAGCTACGCCCAGGCTACAAAGGAACCGCCGCTCCCTGACACACGTGGTGGGACCGGCTCCCCCAGACTCAGGCCCCTCTGCGTGTGTGATGTGGTTTGCTGCGCTTTCCTCCATATTCAAGTTCTGGGCCCAAGCTCTGTACTTTGAGAGTGAAATCCCTAATCTCACTTCTTCGTAAATATTGCAAAACCTTGTGCTTCTCATGTTTAATTTCTTTTCGCTTTCTTTTTTAACCAAATAGACCTACTGAGATCAAAGATGTGTTTGCACATTGAACCTAGAAACCATGAAAGCATACAAGGGAACAAGCAAATAAGCACCCCTATCAATATATTAACATATAAAACACTAATCATAACATCAAAGACTCTTAAAAACTTGCTAGAAACAATTACAACTTGTTCCTATAATCATTACAATTTGTACACTTATAAGAGGATTGCCTTTAAACTACCATAAGCCTTTGAAAGTTGAAACACCGGAAAGAGAGAATTTGCAAGCTAAAAAAACAATCTGCACACCAGGATCTGATTATATTCCTTTTCCTTTTGTAATTGCTGGTCCCATACCCATTTATTTTCTAACCCCAAATACCTGTGGTATGCTGGTGGGAGCTTTTAGCTAGAACGGAAGTGAGATTTTCCCAGGATATGTCACTATGTTCTATCAAAATGGAAAGCAATATTACAGTGAACCAGCTTGCCAGTGTCCACATTCAGAATGCAAACCACAGAAATGATGGCTTGGAGTGTAGGACCAATGACTGGGAATAAATTTTTGTTGTACAATGTCTTATCTCTATGATGGTAATATAAGGTGGAGGAACCAAGAGGGTAGTTGTTCTTCTACCATGATCCAAATTCATTACATGTTTAAATCAGGCATTCTTTTAGAAGAGAAGATTGTTATATTGTTACATAAGGGGAAAAGCTATAACAAAATTGTAATTCTGTGCTCAGTGGAGTACTTTAATTTGAACATATTTGTGTGTTTGTTTTATAGTTAGATATACCTGAATCCTTCTAGCAATAAACAATTGGGAGTAATTTGCAGAAACTTATTAATTAACTCATAAAGCATGGCTTAAGCCCAACTGTGTGCTCAGTTTGTACATGGATAATAACAGCTACTCTTTATTAAGCACCCCCCCCCCCCAATCCTCTCTTTGGTACTCCCATACCAAATTCTATGCACTTCCCTCATTGCTCTCTTCACCTCATTTTATGGTCATTTTATATGTTAGAAAAAGAAAAAGTTGTAAAAAGTTAGCTATTATTGCCTGCCTTTGCAATCTACTCAATATGAATTCCTAATATACAATAGTTTTTAACCTACAAAAGGTAACTTGATATTGTTCAACTTACAAGACCAGTTTTGGGTATTGCAATTCAAATAACAAGGACTGCAGTAACTACTGTATATGCATTATTTCATTTAATCATCATTTAATACCTCCTAGTAGGTAATTGGAGAAGGCAATGGCATCCCACTCCAGTACTCTTGCCTGGAAAATCCCATGGACAGAGGAGCCTGGTAGGCTGCAGTCCATGGGGTCGCGAAGAGTTGGGCACGACTGAGCGACTTCACTTTCACTTTTCACTGTCATGCATTGGAGAAGGAAATGGCAACCCACTCCAGTGTTCTTGCCTGGAGAATCCCAGGGATGGGGGAGCCTGGTGGGCTGCCGTCTATGGGGTCGCACAGAGTCGGACACGACTGAAGTGACTTAGCAGTAGCAGCAGTAGGTAATTAACATTGTACTCAATTTTACAAAAAGTGAACTTGAGACATGGCTGAATTAGGTAATTTGTCATGGTCATGTAGCTGTGTATCAATTTCACTTTTTCAAAAAAATTTTGTGGTATCTTTGATTTACAGTGTTGTGTTAAATTTCTGCTGTACAGCAAAGTGATTCAGTTACACATATATATTTCTTTAATATTCTACTAAGTGTTTAAAGTGGGGTGCAAACACATATCTGTCTGATTGAGGGTCTGAGTTATACATATTAGAAGAAGCTCTCCCTGCTTTAAGGTTTCAAACAGCTGGATGAGATAGGTAGTATGTTTCTCATTTTACACAGCCTGACGTTGTGAGTGACTTAGGGCAGTATCGCTGTCTCTGTTCATGGAGAGCTAAAAAGGAAACCAAATTTGAATCCACGTTTTGATAATTCCAAATTCTATACTCTCTGAACCTTTCCCCTTGACACTATTCCATGCTGAGTAAATTCTCTTACACTACTTAGGCATTTCAGAGTACTTTAATACTCTGAAATCACCGAGTATTATAATATAGCACTTTCCGAAGTGCATTTCACATAACCCTAAGATTAAAGGAAAGGTCTGATATTGCCTGTTTTGGCCTCTCTTGAAAACTCACAAGGCCTGCTGATATTAATACTCTGAGAAGTCCTGTAGTGAAATAAAACAAAAGTCTTTGTAACTCCTTTGACTGTATGATATATGAACTTTTTTTCTGTGGAGATCCTTGGGAACACTGGAATTAGTGCTCTGGGTGACACCACTTGGGGAATCTCTGCTGTAGACTCTACTCTGATGCCCCAGATGGGCTTCAGAGGCCTGATGCTAATTGCTAGTAATCAGGTAGCCTTCGGAGGAAGGGGATAGTTCACTCAAATTTCTGTGAACACCTCAGTATTCTAGGATTATGCTAGGGATTGTTCACATCATGGAAAATAGCACCCCAGGAATCTCACTGCTCCCAGGACTGCATGGGCTCTGAAGCCTTCGGTCTTCACAGACTGTGGGTGTGATTCTTGTTGTTGTTTTTGTTCAGTCACTTAGTCACCTCCAATTCTTTGCAACCCCATGAACTGTAGCCCGCCAGACTCCTCTGTCCATGGAATTCTCCAGGCAAGAATACTGGAGTGGGTTGCCATTTCCTTCTCCAGAGGATCTTCCCAACCCAGGGATCAAACCCATGTCTTCTGCCTTGCAGGTGGATTCTTTACCCTTGTGACACCAGGGGAGCCCCTGGGTATGATAAGCCTTCTCTAAGCAAAAGAGTTTTGTAGCTGAAAGAAATTGATGACTTAGATTTAATAGGTACTTCTTGACTTGAACATCTATAGTGTTGTGAGACATTTTCATAACATGTATGTTATTTATCAGTTGGGGCTCTTTTGTTTTCAAATGATAGAAATCCAAATGAAATGGGTTTATGCCAAAAAAAAATAAAATGAAAGTGTAAGTGTGTGTGTGTGTGTGTGTGTGTGTGTGTGTGTGTGTATGTTGAGGGTAAGAGGATTCATTTGCTCATATAACTGAGAATCGAGGGATATTCTAAACTTCAGGATCAGTTTAATTCAGATGTTCGGACTTTGTCCCCAGACTGTCTCTATCTTCTGCTTCATCTTTCTTTTGTGTGTTTTATTCTCAGAAATGTTCTTGTCAAGTGGTGGGAAGCTCTGACCTTATATCCTACAAGCAGAGCAATGCCTGGGCAAATAGAGCTTTTCTGGATTTTGTTTGAGGTACATCACATACAATCCTTGAACCAATTAATCACTGTGACTCTTCTTTGCAAACTACAATCCTCTGTAGTTTTGTATATAAGCCAATGAGACACAGGAGAAGTAGTTTCCCAAATGAAACCTAAGTGCTACTCCAGAGAGTAAAGAATGGTTGCTTGATAGGCTGACATCCATGCGCCCACATGCAGCACATTACTCCCCACGTCTGAAGAGCTCTCACTGAAGATCAACTCTCACTAACGTCAAAATTACATTGCCTTATTTTGTTTTCTGGCTAAGCACCACAATACTTATGAATTCCATGCCAAAGTCACTTTCATTGGATCTGGCTATCTGAAAGTATGTTAGTTGCTAAGTCACTGTAGTCGTGTCTGACTCTGTGTGACCCCATGGACGGCCACCCACCAGGCTCCCGCATCCCTGGGATTCTCCAGGCAAGAACACTGGAGTGGGTTGCCATTTCCTTCTCCAATGTATGAAAATGAAAAGTGAAAGTGAAGTCGCTCAGTCGTGTCCGATTCCTAGCGACCCCATGGACTGCAGCCCACCCGGCTCCTCTGTCCATGGGATTTTCCAGGCAAGAGTACTGGAGTGGGGTGCCATTGCCTTCTCCGATATTAGTACTTATTTATTAATACAAATAGAATGTAAGATGCATATATGTTGTATTTTTAAATACCTTGACTCAAATTTTTGATAATATTTTCCTATGGCATGTAAGATAGACCACTTAATGTGTAACCATTATAATTTAAGAGATATACTGACTTTTTGAAGTATCATTAAATGTGAGCTGGTGTTAACATTAAATATAATGATAAAATTTTCATTTCCAGGTGTCCATCTAATAATTATTATAGAATTATATTACTTAGTGCTATTTGACAGGCTGCCATCATCCTGTTTTATTCGAGTAAAAAAAAATAGTACTTGGCATTCATATTATAATCTGATGTACTTTTTTTCCTGCCTCAACTACCCCCTGTCATTCCAGAAAGTAATTAGCTCATCCAGACATTGATGGACCAGACTTGTTGGGTTGTCTGGTTTTTGCCATTATTCTCAGCAGACTCCAGATAATTCTAATTTACTTATCTCCCGTGGAAAAATACTAAAAAGCACCATGCTGAGGCTAAAGGGAGACTGCTGGAAGGAGGATGAGCAGAGGTCTGCCCCCTTTGCTCCTAAAAATCCGTGAATACCTGTCAAGCACTAGAAACCCTTTTCTTTTCTCTACATCTTGATGTTTTTTATAGTGTTTGCACAGTATAGTGGCCTTTCTCATTTCGGAAAAGTAAATGGGTCACTTTGAGTTTCATGTTTTTGAGCATTCAAAATTAAACCTTTAGCACCATAAAGGTTCTAAATGTGGGTTTCTTCATTGAGCTCCCTCCAAATGAGGGATAATTAAATTATTTGGGGTTTTTGGATTTTCATGGCATGTTGTTTTAGAGAGCCACATTCTCTGGGTATTCGGATGAAGAGCATGAACCTTGTCAATCAAAGGAGTGAAAAAGTATCAGCTAACCCTCACTCTCACCTTAACCATGGAAGATTTGTTTTTATACAAAAGCACAATATTATTGAAAAAAAAAAAAACTAACAATTGCTCAGATGGAACCTTGAGCAAATCACTTTTCCTGTTTAAATCATATCTCCTTAGCTGTAAAATTGAAGTAGCACTGGCCATCTCACAGGATTTTTGTGAAGACTCACCGGTTCACATAACTGCATATGTTGTCATAAATATTATATCGCATATGATCTTATTCTCAGTCCTGTTTGCCCTTTTGGTTATATGTCAGCACAAATTTAGGGGAAATGAAGCCAGGCCTCCACACTGGCATCAAGCAAGTGTGCAAGGAAGCACGGTCATTTGATTCTATATGTATAGCCAAGAATTCCTTCAGTCCCACTTAGTCCCTATGAAACCACAGTATCTGCAGAGATCTGTATTACAGAATCAGAGGCCAGAAGCCTTTGCCTAAAGATAGATTTTTCCCCTTGGGCACATGATATTTCTAATGAAAGTCTTATTTAAAATGCTAGTGTAAAGATAATGATGATAACATTAAAGCAAGCAATAGCAGTTGCCATTTATTAAGCACTTATCCTATGTCAGGCATGGTTTTAAGCTCTTTACATATGTTTTCTTATTTACCATTTAGAAAATTATGATGTAAGCAGGGTTATTCCCACTTTACAGATGAGTAAACTCAAGTTAGGGGCTTCCCAGGTGGTGCTAGTTGTAAAGAACCCACCTGCCAATGCAGGAGACGAAAGGCATGAGGGTTCGATCCCTGAGTTGGAAAGATCCCTGGAGGAGGGCATGGCAACCCACTCCGGTGTTCTTGCCTGAAGAATCCCCATGGACAGAGGAGCCTTGGCAGGCTATAGTCCATAGGATTTTAAAAAGTTGGACACAACTGAAGTGGCTTAGCACACACGCAAACACAAACTCAAGGTTAGGTAAGTTAAATAATTCAAGGATATCTAGATCATAAGTGATGAAATTTGGATTTAGTCTTGAGTATGTTGACTTTGAATCCCAATTAGCACAATTAGCAGAGTTTGGAAGATACCATTTACTAAGCCAAGATTGTAGGGTATTGGTCTTCCTCACAAATTTACATACATATTAATCAGCAAAACTTTTCCCCCCTCATTCTGTGATTTGGTTTTTCAGAAAAAGTTTTCCAGAACTAAAACAGCAGTGACAGCAGTACCTTCTGCTGATTTCTCTGTTGCTTTGAAGACCGCAGGAATTTAAAGTCACGTAGAAGACTAATCTCCAAAATCTTTCTATGACCATCTTCAAAGTTCTGATTTTGCTTGTTTGCACAAATGTAACGATGCAATTAATTCAGTTAAGCCCTGATTGGTTGAGTACTATGTTCAAGGTACTATGAAATAATGACAGTAATTCTAATACGACCTAACTTTGGTGAACTTTCTATACACTGACTAAATTGATCAACTGTTTAAAACAAAGATCTGTCATTGTGAAGGACCCTTGCAAAGGTCTGGACTATTTTCCAGCTTAAAATAGAGTATCTGTTGCATGTTCCTAGAATTTTGAAACAACAGCCTTGTCCAACTTAGCACTCAGTTTTGTTAACTAGCCTCCAAGTTCATGTTTACCTTAAAGCACCTAAATCTATGTAAGTAAGAAAGTAATTTGAAAAGAAAAAATTGTGCTCATATTTAAGTGTTTATTTAACCATTTTGTAGTTCATAGAAAATGTATAACTGTTGTCTAGTTTTATAATATTCTTAAAAGAGGGTGGGTGCCTGAACCAAATATTTAGCAGCAGGAATTATAAAATCATAAGGCGATTAAGTTAGCTAGTCACAGAATTCCAATATTGCTTTTTAAATGACTTCAGGATATAGGAGGTACTAAGGTTATTATCTGTTATCAGGAATACAGTGGAATTGTACAACTGGATAATAACCAAACAAACTGACACAATGTAAAATTACATTATCAGTGTGTTAAAACAAAATTGCGCCCTAAAGGAGTCCACATGCCAGCTCAGAGCTGCAGTGTAATTATGCTTAACTCTGATAATTAAAATACAGCGGAGATCAACAGAATCATTTTCATTAAGAAAATTATTAATGATGGTGGTATAACAGTAATTGATTGCAGAGCACCACAGGATAACGTGATGCCGAAAACCCAACACGTTTCATGAACATCTAAGGCTTTTTCTAGTTATGTTCTCTAAGAATGAGAGATGTTTGGAGGAGTAAGCAATTTATTATGCCTGTTCTAGAAATCAGTGATTGTAAAAATGGTTGCTTTAGAAAACCATCGTTTGATTCAAATTGTCATTTCTGAGGGGTTCTTAAGGTCAAGGCAAGTGACCCCACCAGTGAATGTGTTATTTACAATGGAGCTGTCTGTTGCAAATTGCAGAATGACAGCAACTTCAGCAAATATCGGGCCTTCTGCCATTTTCATTTTTTACTATGCATTTACTGTTTTTACAATTATGTTAGTGATTTACTGATGTTATTTCAGTCTGAATCTGGTCGTACTGAATAGTTTATGTCCTGAGTTGTTATTAATGTGTGCTATTTGATGTGAAAAAATACACTTGTTTTCATATCCACATCACTGTGAGTTTCCTTAATGAAATGTTGGTAAATAATCCTGCATAATAATACTATTAATTATTTCCATGGATTAGATGCATTCTCATATGTTGGAGAAAAAAATATCGTAAACCGTCCTTATCCATTCATGAATGAAGCTTCTGTCTCTTAGGGGTAAAAACCCAGATAGGATGTTGGCAATTGATAAGAACTAAGAATATATCAGTTTCATAAGTATAAAAATGAAAAATGAAGAGTGGGGTCTTTTGAGAGGTGACTCACTATCATTCAAGGATGTTAGCTTGTCATTCAAAGTGATGCTAATCTTGAAAGCTACCCCCAAAAGTATCTTTGTCAGCTAAAATGAGGGACAACTCTTTAGGGAATGTTTTCAGAGTAAGATATTGTGAATAATTCTTTAAAACAGTGTATTACATACAAAAAATTATATTATAATTTCAACTAAAAAAGGAGAATATGAGGTTTTGTGCCTAGTATAATTATAATTATATTTAAAAATATATGTGTACAGTGAAACACACAGAAAGAAATAGATCGGAACTATAAAAGTATTTCTGTAAAGGTGATATTGTTTGGTAAAAAATTTTTGTATTCCTATTTTATAGTTTTCTTCACTTTATTTTTCTTATATAATTCAAGAAAAATATTTGCAAATGAAAATCGCTTTTTGTTTTAACTACATTCCAGCTCTACCTTTTATACAATTTAAATTAAAAGAACAAAAATCTTTGCCTTACCCATGAAATCCCTCATCCCTGGAAATTAAATTATTTTCTAGTGATACATATTTTTCTTTAGTGTCTCTATAAATGTCCTGGCACTTTGTATTTCATAAGATAATTTTTCCAAATAAAATAAAAGTTATTGAGCACATGCTCTGCACATGATACAGCCCAGGTGTCATGAGGGGTACAGAGGAACATGAAACACATCCCTGGGTTAAGGAGTTTATTGAAAGAGCTTAATTAATGGAGGTTGCATAATACTGAGTTCTGTCTTACATGGTCAAGGCAAAGTTGATAGAGGATGGAAAATTTTAGTTAGATATTGAAACTTGAATATATATTTGAGAAAAGGGGAAGGCACTGGGGGAGGCTGAAATTCTATGTCTAAAAGTTTACAGACCATGGTTCGTTCATACCATCATGAAAGTGTCAGTCTTTAGTCAGAGCAGAGAATTTACCAGTAAGACCAGTGAGAGGCAAGCCTGCAAATGTTTCTGAGGGTCCTGTTGTGTGTTCAGTGGAGTGCTCAGTCTGAAGACCTCATCATGGAAATGGTAGAGAGCTACTGAAAGTTCTGAGGCACACGTGATCACACTGGCATTTTAGTAAGATTATTGATTATCACGTCAAAGGTGAAGCTCAGATCCATCCTTTAATAAAAAACAAGACTTTAGCTGTCAAGAAAAGAATGTTGGTAGCTACATCCTCCTAGAAGATAATTTAAATCTTCTGCTTTTCTCCACTCATTACCTGACTCCAACAGTTTTTCAACAGCAAATAAATATCTGATGCTCTTACCTCTTAAGCACCATTGTCCTGCCCAGGAGCTCCTGTCCTTACTTCCAGAGGACCTGGCGAGGATTCCATGAGTCCATCATTCTAATTACTTTCTTGTACCCACTCTGGCCTTTACTGCCCTGAATACCCTCTTCCTAATCAATCAATCACTCCACCTTCCCCTCACTTAATCCAAGCGGCAGAAGTTAGGAGAAGTAGTATTTATAAAGTATGCCTGGTCCACAAAGAGTGCTATATAAAGTGTGGTCAGAATGAAACAATGAAATCATCACCACCACTAACAACAAAGCTACAACAACAGAAACCAGTGCTGACCAGTTTACATTTGAACACCAAGTGAATGCGAGCCCTCAGCGTCAGTAGCCTGTCTATTCAGATCTTCCAAATTCATCTTCAGAGTGACTGTTAGACTTCTGTCTCCCCAAATATATTCCATCCCCTGATAAATAATGACCTTGCTCCTCATTTCCCAGATACATTGGAAAAGTGAAAAAGAAAATATAATTCTGCAGGGAATGGCTTCCTTTTGCAGTGTCTGGTTAGGAGAATCAATATGGCCCAAGAGACCCAAGTCTGACCCACCACCAGTTTTTGTACATAAAGTTTGGTTGGAATACAGCTACCATGATTTGTTTGTATATTTTGTCTGTAGCTATTTTCACATCGTAACATCAGAGTTGAGTAATTGTGGTAGAGACCATTTCGCCTGCAAAACCTAAGGCGTTCAGTGTTTGGCCCTTTATAGAAAGAGCGTGGCAACACCTGAACTAAGCCCACAAGGTTACTACCTTGGCCTAAAAGATCCGACGTGGTCTGTCCTGGATACTTCTTTGGGTTTATTTACTGCTTACTCTCCAACTGTCCTGTTCCAGTGGCTCAGACCCTTGCTTTTGTTTGAAAATACGAAGAATGCCTCTGCCTCAGAGCGCTGTGCCCTGCTATGCCCCCACGTTGGTCCTTCTCTTGCCTCATTCTAAACTCTCTCCAAATAGTGCCTCCCCAGAGGGTGTGCCTGACTACTCTGTCTCTATTTCTCTCATTTTTCTCCACAACATTAGGCAGTTTAGGCTGCTATAACCAAATACCATAGGCTGGTAGCTTAACAAACTTCTATTGCACAGTTCTGGAGGGTAGGAAGTTCAAGATCAAGGAGCAGGCAGATTCGGTGTCTGGTGAGGACCCATCTTCCTCGTTTCAAGATGGCCGCCTTCTTGTATCCGCATATGGTTGTGTGGCGGGGAGGCAGAGAGAGAGCGCAAGCTTCCTCTCTCATGTCTCTCATAAAGGCATCAGTCCCAGGAAGTCTCCACCTTAATGGTCTAATTACCTCCCAAAGGCTTCACCTCTTGTACTATCACATAGGGCTTCAACATTAAAGTTTAGAGTTGGGTACACATTCAGTCCATAATGTCTTTCTCATTTATCTTCATATTTGACATTTTAGAATTTATTTTAAAAATTTAGTGTCATCTTCCTATCCCTAGAATGCGAGTTCTTTAAGGACAGTTTTTTAGCCATCTTTAAGGTCTGTTTTTTAGCCATCTATGATACATAGTAGGTGCTCACTAAATATTTATGAAGGAATTAATGGATAAATGAATGACTTACAGATTTTTAAAACATGGAAATCAATATAAATTATGCATTTAATAATGTTCTCCCAATCAGATAATCTGACTGTTACACTTTCTGAGATGTGCTCAAACTTTATCCCTTAACTTCCTTAACTATTGAATTTTAACTCTCATATTTATAATGTACAGTCTTCCCCTGACTGTAACCTTTTTTCAGCACCTTGCTGTTTTTAGTATGGCTATTCTTTCCTTTATCTCTGAAAATAGGAGGTAGAGGATGATTAGGAAGTTGTATGTCCTGTGCATTGTTTCTTACTTTTTCCACCTATTTTTGTCCCTGTATTTGGTGTTGAAGCTTTCCTCAAGAGGCTAGAGATCCATGCATATCTACTTTACCATTTAAGAATGGGGCACTAAGGGCTGAATGCGAGAGCAGCCTGGGAAGGCAGAGCTTGTCAACTGGCAGCTTTCGGCAGGGGGGGGTGGTCATAGGATGGTAACCTAGCCATGGTAACGATGCCTCCCAATGCAGTGTATGTAATTTTTTATCTTAGCACGATTAGCTTCTCCAGAGAATGACGGTCTCAGAGAACACCATGCTCATCTCTGAGATAGATGAGCCTCATAGCCAGCAATCTGAAGACTTTGTGGGCAGACTGGACCAGGTGGTGTTTGGGAAAAGTCCTATCTCATTTTTGAGAATGTAGATGTTCCTTTAGTCTTCTAACTCTGGTGACACTGTAGTATAACCCTTGGCCGAGTATATTTCTCTGTATCTAAATCCTCTCTTCCAGTTCTTCACAGACTAAGCCTCCATTTCCTAACAGAGTAGGAAAGGAATGTCACTTAGCTCTGCAGGGAATCACTGAGCAAGTGTAACTAACAGCTTCTTACTTGGAAAGCCAGTCCTGTACTGGCTTTTAGCTCCGCTGCTCACCCTATCTTTCAAGGTGCCAGGTGTCTTTACTTTCTGATCTTTTCCAGGATTCTGCAGAATCAATCCGCTTGCTACGTGTTGGCCAGCTGCTCTTCAAATGCTTGGATTTCAGCTTTCTGTGCTCTGGTGTGTCATCTATCACTCCATCAATTTGCTAGCTTCCAAGATGCTGTTGACTTCTGTTGCCTACCCTGCCCCATCTCTTTGCCCTTATCATCTTTTTTCTTCTCTACTGTCATGTTAGTGAAAGGGAGACGAAATGAATGTGTGCAATCAATTCATCATACTTAACAGGAAGCCCTCTCTGCTTCCTTTTTTAGGTAAGCTTCTGCAAAGTTTTTTTTTTTGCATGCATGCATTCTTTTAACTCTCTAAATTCCAGTATCTTCTGTCTTATTCAGTTTCTGCCTTCATGATTCCATTAAAGTGACTTTGTCCGAGGTCTCCTGTGGTTTACTTGTCAGCTTTTCACTCCACGAGGCTTGATCTGATTTATCCTTTTCCACACACAAGGCCAGGTTTCTCCATCACTGTCCAGCCACTAAATATTGTCATTCTATAGTTTTCTTCTCGTTTCTGTGTTTCCTGAAGCTTATCTCATCTAAAATTTTTAACTACCCTACTCCTTATAGTTTCATTTCTCGTTTATCCTTCACAGCGATGCTGTACAGTAAGTCCCCTATATACAAGTGAATTTCATTCCAAGAGTGCATTTATAAGTCCAGTTTGTTTGTAAGACCAACAAGGTTAGCCTAGGTACCCAACTAACACAATCAACTATTTAGTACTGTACTGTAATAGGTATATAATACTTTTCATAAAAACAATATGTACATAAAAATCAAACACCAAAAATGAAGAAAACATTTTTAATGTTACAGTCCAATGCCTTGAAAAATACAGTAGTACAGTACAATAGCTGGTATACAGGGGCTGACATGCACGTTCACGTCTTTGAAAGTTCACAGCTTGGAGGTTCATATGTAAAGGGCTTGGTCTACTCCAAGTAGTCTCAGTTATTTAAAATTCCTTAGCTATTCCTTACTTGCTCATATCTGCCTTTATATATCATATTTCCCTTGCTTAATAACTTTCCCAACATCTTTGTCTTGGAAAGAGATATCATTCAAGACCTAGCAGGTATTAGTGCTTCTGAAAAGCCTTCCATGCCCTTCCCAGAGAGAGAGCTCCACCTCAGCGTGTGCACTGTCCCAGGTTGGTTGTGAACACCTCAGATGCAATGATGTCATTTCTCACTTCTACTCCACAGTTAATTCATAGCATATACTCACTGAATTTTTAATTTCTTTTAATGGGCATTAAAATGCATCCCTCAACGTAGTAAACTCTAATAGGACTTGCTTTATTTTCAGAAATTACCAGTGTGAAAAATCATTTGAAAACCGATACTCAAAATGCTTTACTCTTAATATCTAGGAAAGTATTCTATGTCTTAGCAAGATTTTTTTAATGCTAGAAAATCTAATATAGGGGTATTTCTTTGGAATGTCCTGTGTCAACAAAGCATACATTGTGCTACCTCAGTTAGAATGAAGGTGTATAAAATAATTTGGAAAAATTAGAATCTATATACATGCAAAAGATGCTGTCAAACCTTAGGATTTTATTTGCTGTCTTTACATAGTAGCCATGCCAATTCCTTGGCTCAGTTACTGCACAGTTCTTTCCAGGGTGACTGAACACACACACACCACTTGACTTTCCCTCAACAAGCAGTAACTATGTCTGTTGTTCCCACCTATCACTGGGGGAAAGTCAGCCAGACCTGAAGTCTTTGCTCTGAGACCTAAAATTGGAGACTTTTCGTTTCCCTTGGTGTATAAGTCAACCCCATCTTTGAAGGCTATTTTTAAACTAAAAGGTCACCTAATATGCCATGACATACAGTAGTACTTCAGAGAAGATATATTCTCATTAGTCTTTCTTAGATCTGTGAAGACTGTCAGATGACAGTGGGGTCAACCAAGATAGTATATCGTGGTGTTGCAAGCAAGAATATCCCAACCAAGAGAATGGATCTGAAATGCACACATTTAAGTATGAGCAGATAAGATTTTTCTGTCTATTTATATAGTTTTATCTATGGCCCATTGAAATTCAATAAGAATAAATTACTTTAAGCCAGTTTTTCCTTTAGAAATCTAGTATTTATCATCACTGTCGGTCTCCCTTGTCAGTAAAGATTTTCAAGAATGATGGCTCTCCAGTTCAGTACCCTTTACTTTGTGCATTCTTTCAAGAACTGGTTAAGTCTCAGAGGCTTATTAGGAAAACTTAAGATTTTCAGGATACTTACCAAATATTTCTAGTAAGGAATTTAATGTTTCATAATTTATTTGATGAAATAAATAATATAAGATACTCCTCCTCTCCGGGTCCCCAAAAGATACAAAATTTATCCATTAACTAGTAAGTAATAATTTGGAGTCTCTCAATATCAAAACTAGTTTTGTAATGCATATAAAATCTTAAATGTCTTAAGTGTAATCTCAGCTATCTTTCTGTACTCTGAGTATAGGTTTCTAGATTAAAGTGAGTGTAGGAAGCAAAAAAATAAAAAACAGGCCTATGGAGGACATTTAAGTCAAGCAATAGTTTAGAGATCTTGCTTCATAGTTTTGCATTTTGACTAGAGATAGAGATAAGAAGGATAGCTCTCTACCAGTGAAATGAAGTAAAAAGAAAATGTGTATGAGAAAATGGGCAAGTTACTTTTCATCTTATCCTTGGCTTTACATACACCATTGTAGTTAGCTATCTCAAAGTAAATTAATATGATCATTTTTGCACACATGTGAAAATGAAGGGAGATTATAAAATGCATGCCACTTGGGGATTCTTCAGTTCATTGAAATATTAGTCAAGTACCCACTATATTCCAGCTAGGGACTCTGTTAATTTTTTGCTTTATGTTCAAGTTCTGTTTTACCTTGGTATGACACTGTGCTTTCATTTCCCATATCTAAGTTTTCCCTTTTTTAAAAGTTTGGCTAATGTCATGCTTATTAAAAGTGGTTTGCCAACCAGCAGTATGGCATGGACCTGTTAAAAACACTAAACCCCAGGTCCCATTCAGACCTACTGAATCCAAATCTCCCCTGGTGGCTCAGACAATAAAGAATCCACTTGCAATTCAGGAGACCCAAGTTCAATCGCCAGGTCAGGAAGATCCCCTGGAGAAGGGACTGGCAACCCACTCCAGTATTCTTGCATGGAAAATTCCATGGACAGAGGAGCCTGGTGGGCTTACCATGTATGGGGTCAGACACGACTTAGCAACTAAACCACTAAACCATCACCAGTGATCTGTGTGCACATTTAAGTTTGGAAAGCCAAGATCTAGTGATTACTGGTGTGTCTTTAACAGAAGAGTACCAGTAGGGATGGAAACAGTTAACCTTGCAAGATAGTAGCATAATAACTTTCAGAGACTTGTGAATTCATTTGCAAGTAACAAACACTATTGTAGAGCATGAGAATATCATAAAGGGAAAATAAGAACGTTGAAAAGTTCTTCCTGTTTTGTCTTTAAATATACAACAGCTTGAGTGCTATCTTTCTTGGCACTCCCCCTCATTCCCACAAATGGGATTATAGCAAAGGGAAGAAAATGCTGCTGTACTCTTATTTAATGGGAACATTTATTGCTGTTTTTCCTCTTCTCTCCAACACCTCTTAATTTATATTAGGCATTAAATTGTAATGCTGTTTCTTTCCATGGTGAAAGTGTCCCCGTGTGTATGCCTTTAAATCAATTCATTGTTATTTGCAAAACAAAATCCTAAATAAGTACTTAGGGGAAACGCAGGCCCCCTGACCCCTGGAACTCTCTGGAGGCTCTCCTCTGTCATCCTTCCTGCACAGCAAAAGGAAAAAAAAGAGAAGGAAAAAAACAAATTTGCTGAGCCACACATTTCAAGTTGTCGACAACCCTATCCACGAGAAAACAGAAGAAAATATATATGCTCTCTGTCCTGTCAAAAGGCTTTCGCCTTATCTTGAGAGACTGTCAGGGCAGGAGCATCAGTGAATGGACAGGAGTCTATTAAATTAATAAGCTGCTGGATGGTGTCTGGGGAGTTATGATGCTCCATAAATCCAGTTTGATCATGGTGGACAAGGTTTAAATCTGCAGACTTCTAATACACATCCAGTTCTTGGATTGGATTTGAAGTTTTGTGCCGGAGACACAGAGATAGTCCTGCAGCATGTGAATTAAGATTTATCTCCCCCCCCCCACCCCCGCCCCCATCCTTCTTTTTTTTTTCCCTTATACTACTTACAGAAATGAAAGCACCTTAGGGATCCTAGCAAATGTTACGGCTGGAAATGAAAGAACTGTTGTCAAGGTGAAACCGTGACCTAGAAGCCTAAAATCAAACCTTGGTCATTCTATTCAAGCAGCCCCATCAGAACTGAGTGTAAAAGGTCTGTGTGGAAGGCAAGATGCCTGAACTTATCTATGACCTATTTGATAGTGATGCCTGTCAAATTCTACTCATCTGTATTTATGACAGAAAGAAAACTAATAGTGTCAGATCTGCCCTATAGTAATAAAAAAATCAGGAAATATTTTCTTCAACTCATTGAATAAAGTCCTCCAATATAGCCTTTACTGTGATATAGGTTTATTTGAGTTTTTGGCTTCTAAGCATTTTAAGCTGAAGAATTCTCTTATTAGTCAAACAATTTCCCAAATAAACTATTAACTTTACACTGAGAACAACTTATTTATGTATTACTGATAAATAAAATCCCTGGAATAAAAAATAAAATTTCTTCAAAATCATAAAATTGTCCCTGTTGAGGAGGTTTATTATACTGTTTATGATTTTCAAACCACTGGGAAATTGTTAATTACATATTTGTCTCATCAACTTACAATTATTGTATAAATTTAGACATTTTTTCATATCTTGGAACAGACTTATGTTAGAAAACTCCAGAATGGCAGACAATATTTTGTTATAACCAATGTAACATGTCCATTTCAACATATATAAATCAGCATTAGAATACTTTCTCATAGGAATGTCCAGTTAACACAACTCTACTATAACATCATGCTAAATAAATCATTAGAGTCAGGGAGTGTCTTCAAGAGAGTGGAGTCCATCTCCACTCAGCACTCACTGTGTACAAAGCCCAGTCCTGAGTATCAAATCATTAAATACTGACAAATAAACCATGAAACCAACAGGATTATCCTCAGTTTTTTAATGGTCCCCAAGGCTTTCCTGGTCACTCAGACAGTAAAGAATCCTCATACAAGGCAGGAGGTCTGGGTTTGACCCCTGGTTGAGGAAGATCCCCTGGAGAAGGGAATGGCTACCCACTCTAGTATTCTTGCCTGGAGAATTTCATCAACAGAGGAGTCTGGACAGGACTGAGCAACTTTCACTTTTATTCACTTAGAGCTTAAATAAGTTGCCCAAATCACAGAGCTAACAAGTGATAGAGCTTAAGTTGAAGTCACCTCTGCCTTTCATTCATTTATTCATTTGGCAAGTTTTTCTTGAGGACCTACTATGCCTGGCAATTTTCTAGGCACTGGAGTAAAGAAAGCATGTAATATTCCCTGCACTGGTGAGCTGGGACTTTTCTGTTAAGGAGTGAAAAGCCACCACTTAACTGACTCAGAGGTCTGGGTTTTTCACACCCACACATACACACACACCCCTTCCTCTGTTACCTAGAACCAACCTAGAGGAGAAACATGAGCGTGCATAGGTGAATCCGTTTTGGTTCCTGGAAGTATCTGTTCTGTGTTTTCCTTATTGGCCTCTGAAAATTACTGACTTTTTCCATGAAAAAATTGTGGAATTTTTTTCCTTCTTACTGACTAGTACATTTCTGAGCATTAATGTCCTGTTCCGTAACACTAATATACTGCCCACTAATAGTCAGAGATTAAATAGATACTTTAATAATTACCTCATCCAGTGCAGTTGTAAATAAATCTCCTTTGTGTCACTCTCTCCTCCCACCACAAGAGTATTATGTCCCTAGCCAGGAAATGCTCAAGAAAACAGATGAGTCCCACACTGCCCTGCAGATCAGAAAATTCTGGCTTTGTGGGATAGATAGGAGGGGTAAATCTGCAAGGCCACAACTCTTAATGGGAACTCCCTGCTTCTGGTTTTTCAAGTACAATCCTAGAGACTGTGTTAACAGAAGAATCTCAGCTGTTCTCAAAAGCAGGAAGGAGACCATAATGATGTTTGCTCTTCCATTGAGATGCTAACAGGACTTGAGATGAGAATATTGAAAAGTTTTTGAAGATTTTAATCTAGTAAACAGTCCATAAATCACATCTCCCTTAACATATACTTGTATTTTGATTCCAGCTCTAAGTCCTAGGAACAGAGAGTTTGAGATCAACACCTGACTAATAGGAAGCAATCAAGAAAATATCTGTTGAATGAATAAGTGAATATTTGGATTCACTTTTCTCCCTTTCTTTTTGCCCGGGTTTCTTTGTCTAAAGTAGAAAAAAAAAAAAAGATTAGGTTGGGAAACAATAAAAAAAATAACAATTTATATTTAGAGGGTGAGATTAGCAGATCCCTTTCTTCCTGTTAATGCTTTTCTATCCTTATGAGATTTTGTATTGTACAGTAGCATCTTTGTTTTGCATCCTGCTAAGATGTAGTCATGTCATGGTGTCATGGTGTATAGTCATGTCAAACACACAGAACTACGTGGGAAGCACACCTGGTTCCACATCTAGCCTTATGCACAGAGACAAAACATTCGAAGTTAAGAGGCAAAAAAGAGAAACTAAAATTTGTGGAGCTCTTACTTGAAAGCAAATGTTACATACATAGTGTAGCTACTCTGCAAGGGTTGCTATAAATATTACAGGTGAAGCAACTGAGAGTATGTTTTGGTCAAAGTTGTATAGCTATTGACAGATAGAGTCAGAATTTGGACCTTAGGTTTGTCCACAGAGCAATACTGCCTGCAAATAAAATGATGTTCATTCCTATCCATGCATTTATTTTTAAATCATGTTAAAATGTGACATGCCTACCAAATTAATGAAACAGTTCACCCCACACTGGCTTGAATGTAAACAAAAAAAAATTGTTTTGAGAAATACTGAAACAGCAGGAGATGAATTACTGTATAAAACAAATGTAAATAAAACATTTTCAGAAGAAAAATCTAGTTCAGTTATCTGCTTTTTAAGTTATTTTTGGCTTATAATGAAATGTGCAAATTTTATGTGTACAGTCAAAATATACCCATCACCCTAGAAGGTCTCCCACATTACAAAAGACAACTACCATTGATTACTCTTAGCAAATTAGTTTTGCCTTGTCTGAAATTTAATATGAATGGAGTTATTTACATGAATCATATACTTTATGGCTTCCATGCTCAACATAATGTTTTAAAGACTCATTCATGTCATATTGTGTATCAGTAGTTTGGTCTTTTTATTATTGAATATTATTCCATTGCACAATAGCTACTAGAGGTTTTCAGACTTTCTTAATGAAAGTGGTTTTCTCCTTTTGAGGATCCATTGCTACAGAGGTGAAGAGAACAAACCAAATATCCATCAGCAGGAACATGGTTCAACAAATGTTGACAATGGAATCATACACATCTGCAGCAATGGATTCCTCCAAAGAAGGAAACAGTTTTTATTGACAGAGTCTGCACATCTCTAGCTATGGCCTCAAATCAAGGGACATTGGAACTAAAAGAGATCAGTCAGAAAAAAAATGACAAGAGTCAGTGACCTTGAGGTTTTATTGACCCCAAACAGTCTTTAGGAGTCAAAATGAATGACTTCACTGATCTTCCTATCCTTCCAGTTGCATCAGTCATCTTCTTGACTGCCCAACCAAAGTGATTCAAAGAGGAATTAAATTTAAAGATTTTCCAATGGCTTTGGTGTCTGAATATACATGGGCTTCTTCACTTTCTGAGTCTTTATTTCTCTTTGTCTTACTAATTGCCTTTCACAAAGCAACAGAGCTATCTTAAAAGCACTTTGAAATCCCTGGATGAAAACAGCCAAAGCCATAGAAAATATCAGTATTATTATATCAGTTAATAGGCAATTGAAGCTATGAAAGGAATAACCAGAAAGACAAATGAATGGCCAAGAGGTAAAACAATTACTTAAAGGAAAATAATGGGTAATAGTAACCAAGGTTCTGAGAACAAGAATAAAGCGTATATCAGGAGGAGATGGATCTTAAAGGAAAGTGGTACCCTTCAACCTAATTAGAGGACTGTGAAAATGGACACTACCAGACAATATCAGATAGCTTTGCTGCTTTTTATGTGAATTAGCCAAAGCATTAAGAATAATCATGGAACATGCCTTGGTCTGTGGTTTTTTTTTTTTTTTTTGAAGAATATGCACCATAGCTGGAGAAATACATTTTTGAGAAACTTCTCTGAATATAAACTCCTCAGATTTTTTTTTTTTAAGAGAAAAAAAAAAAAAAAAAAAAAATCCTGAGAAACAAGGAATCATGCAGTTAAAAGCAATTGGCCAGTGTGCCCTAACCTTCAACTCTGAAAGTATGATGAACTAATGTGGTTGATCTGTTAGTTGAAACAAATGTTCAAAAATGTTGGAACGGAAGCGTATGAGACATGAGGGAGTGAATTGGTTCTCTGGCCAGCCAAAAAGTCCACTGATATTAGAGGATGGGCAATTCATTTAAAAACACAAGAATAAATAAGTGATTTTACTATAAAAGTAAAAGAGATGACATAAGACAAACAAACTACTAGCTATTTATAACAGTTTCTTTTTTATTCTTACAAAGGGTTATATAGAAATCTTTTTGAAGATAAATTACAAATTATCTTTAAAACTCTAAAGAATAAAGTAACTTAGATACAAAATTTGGATTCAGACCTTTACAGAAATACATACCAGTACAACTATGTTTTTCATTCAGATAAATGATTTAAATATTTTGAGGATAAGAATGATAACTTCTTCAATTGCTTAAAGAGTTAAAATTAAGGTATAATATAGGAATTTACCAAACAACTCTGTTCTTTAAAGAAAAAACAGGTTAAGGATAGATAAAAGCTTCTTATATATTAAGATATTTTTCCTTAAATTTCCTCATGAGATAAGAATTAAATAACTGCTAGCATATTCAGAAACATAGCTGCCTTGGAATGGAAAAAATGTCTTTTGTTTTATCCTGATACTAATAGAGTTTGGAAAAGAAAGATAAACTCTTTCCTGAACTCTTTAGGTTGCTTTTCATATTAACTTTTCTTATGAATAATCAGCTAATCTTTGAAAACTTCCTTGTATTAAAAAAAACCCTGGAAACTCTTAATCAAATATCTTGGCTAATTAAACTTTGAAGTCATTTTGGGATTAGAGTGCTGAGGCTCCATTCTTTACAGTATGTTTTTTACGTGTTGTTCCTCATTTGTTGGATCCCTAGTAATATCCAGCTTTGTCTCTAGCATGTCCATAGGGAAAAACCTTTCTGGAATCCCAGCCAAAATCCACTACAGCTGCATTTCCATTTTAAGTACTAGAACTTACAACCTTGTAATGAACCTCCAGAATAGGCAACATTTCCTCTTTCTGTACTAAAAAGAAAAGAAAAGAAAAGAAAAAATCACTGCAGGCCATGGTTTATAATAGTGATGGAGAAGAATGAACCCCCATCCCCACCAATAAATTAAAGCAAGATGCTAAGAGCAAAATTAAGTATCATGCATGTGTTAGACAGTGATTTTAACAACAGAGTATGTCTAAGCATACATATACATACCCATATATGTATAAATATGCCTGTATGTATATGCATATGTGCAGACAAACATGCCCTTCTTCAGTCCCACAGCTAAATTTGTTAATTGTGAAAGTGGAACTTCTGGTATCACCATGCCCCCTAGCTCCACGCTAAAGTACTGTTCTAGTTTTGAATAATCGAATGGTTATTGTGTGTCTTCTTAAAGCTTTAGGATCTCTTAATAAACTCTTAATAACACTATATAGCACTTCAGATCATAGAATGCATCACACTGTGGGCATAAAATAAATGATGAATAACACAGAACATAAAACAGTGCCTTAAAACAGCCAGTCCATCTTCCTCTTCAGTTTCACCGGCAAGTGGGCTGGATACTGAAAACAAAAGACTTTGGAGGGAAGAGGGCATTTTGCTTTGAATTGTCAAAATTTAAAAGCGGAGAAATGCCTCAAATTTCAAAAAACATGAAGTTGGCAATATAGTAATATCTGCACTCCTGGTGAAAAAAAGTTTTGTTCTAAATTTTGTAAACCTGTGGGAGTTGCTTAATAAACAAGTTTTGAAAACTCAATTAGGTGAACAAATTAAGAGGAGGATTGCCTCATGGCAACCCGGATTAGAAATAAAAATTGTGGAAGAGGACAGGAAACAGAAATAGGAGAGCATAGTTTATAGCTAACAGTTCTGAGGTTTGCAGGGATGTGCAGTCATTTTCATAGTTTTGTTCTATGAAGAGACTAATTCTGAAGAGCCCGACATATTCACTGGGCTTTTAAAATTTCTCTGAATATATGTCCACATGAAGTCTTTACCCTAGGGACTCTTGTCTTTCTCACATGTATTCAGGGGAATATAATGTTCTTGGTAGAGGAAGAAATCTGTAAAATTCACCTGCCCAAAATAAAGGAATTATATTTTCAATTGTTTGACCACAGACCTCTGGAAGACTTTTAGCTTCCAGTGGTCTGTTGGTAGTGCCATTTCGATAGAGGCTCCAGGGAAGTGCCAAGACCAGATTCACTTTCCCCCCCTTTTCTCTTTTAATCCCTGTGGGGCTCTGTGAATTTTTTTTTCATAGCTGGACTAAAGTTGTGTCAACGGGAGACTTGCACCATAAAGACTGAAATGTTAAAGAAAGCTACAAGGAACAGCTTTGAGGCAAGGTTTCAAGCTTTGTCATCACGCTTGAAGAATTTTCTGTTTAATGTAATGTAATGCGGTATTCAATGGGGACACGTTTAATTGAGTTTTACACAACCCAGTTGGGAGTAGAGCTGCAAGGTAGGTGATGTCTAGGTTTTTAATCTTCCACTCCGGAGAGGCTTGTTGACGGAGAGGTTCTTTCTCTTTGCAAGAAAAAAAAAGGAAGCATGAGAAATGATACATCCGTGGATAAAACCAATTGGCAACCCCCAAAGGAATGAGGGCGATAAGGCGAATCCAGCACTTGTAAGAAATAAAAGAATCCAACTGTTCATTTAAATGAGAAACAACACCCGCACGATGGAGGAGGCAGGGAGGCTGGGTGCACGAATGGGAAGGAACCCACACTGGCAAATAGAAGCAGTGATACACGAGGAAGGAATTCTAGCATCAGCAGCTTGTTAGGGGGATTATCAAGGAGATACTTGCTGATGTATATTTTTAAGGAAAATGAGAGGTAGAATGGGGCATTTTTACCTTGGGAACGATGAATAAGTGACAGAAATGAGTGCCGAGGGAGCTGCTATTACACAAACAGCACTTAAAATAAATCATCATTTCTTTCTAAAGTCCTAACCTAACCCCTGCATCAACATGGGTAAAAATAGCACCGGACCCTGTCAAAAAAGACAAAATAATACCTTATATATCAGCTCCGAGGTATTAAACTTTCTTAGCTCAGACAGCCCCTTTTTCTCCTTCTTTAGCAGCTAAGCAGGCAAAAGCACAAAGCAGCTGCAGCATTCACAGCTTGCATTTCTGTTTTGTCTCCATGACGCTAGGCCTAGTATGTAGCTCCATAGTTGGTCTGGGCAGAACCTTTTCAAAAAAATTTGCTTTAAATATTTATTACCAATTTTCTGGTCCCCAGCCGAGGAGGACTACTAGATAAAGGATTATCTACTAATATAACGAATGCATCCACATAAAAGGGAATGTTAGTACTCTATCACTAATTTTTTTTTTTCTGCTGAATCTTTTCGGACAGTCCATTTTGATGCTGTCCCTAATGGTGGTGGCTAGTGCCTAATGTGCCTGTGAGCGCCATCCCAGTAGAAAAGAGCACACTATGATAACATAGATTCCTTTGAATTCCTGCACTCCACCTGCAGCGAGAGACAACACTCTTAAGAATGTTCTGTTATCTTTCATCAGTGTTTGTGGCATGCAGATAACTAGTGCATTGTTGCCTGTCAGGATCCTTGCTAATTTAGAGCGGCTGACATGGTGCCTGGTATTACACTCTTTGGAATATTATTGCCATGAGAAACCCTGCCTTTTCATCTTTTAAAATTAATTTGCTTTATTCAACACATATTTCTAGCAGTAGGCTCTGGGAATAATGTAGAGCATCATTTCAGTACTGTTCTTGTCCTCGTGGAGCTGACAATCTAGTGGGGGAAAATACAGCAATCAGGCAATAAATATAACGTTTAAAGGTGATTGTGTCTGGGATATTGATCGTAAAAATATGAAAGCAATTTTTTTATTCATAGATTTGATCTAAGTGACCACTCAAATTATTCTCTATGAATCACTTTCCTTGCTACACATATTCATTCAGCAGATATTTGTTATACACCTACTTTGTGTCATGCTTCATTCCAGGTGCTAGATTTAGAAGAGTGACCAAATTATGAACATTTCTGTTTTCATATGGCTTACAGTCCAGCATGCTCTCATTTAATTTTTATTGTAACATTATAAAATGACCATTATTATGATGATTTCACCTAACAATGATAAAGCATCTTGAACTTCAAAGAGCACTTTTGCTTTCATTATCTAATCCAATGTGGGCATCAGTCAAATGAGAGATACTAATTTATTTTACAGAAGAGAAATCTGAGGCACAGAAGGTGGAAGTAATTTTGCCAAGTTTCACAAAAAATTAAAATTGAATGTTTGGCTTTAATATAAGCCTCCTCACCCCCCCTTTTTTCCCTTGTTTTTATTGAGTTATAGTTGGTGTACAGCATTATGGTACAAGATAGTGAGTCACAATTTTCAAATACGACATTCCATTTATAGTTACTATGAAATGTTGACTGTATTCCCTGTGCTGCCTTGTATATCCTTGTGGTTTATTTTATGTATAGTAGTTTGTACCTCTTAGTACCCTACCTCATCCCTCTTCCCACTGGCAACCACTGGTTTGTTCTCTATATATGCCTCCTAATTTAATCCAATATAATTTTAACTTTACAATGGACTTTGGTACTGTGATTTTTTTTTTCATTTTTGTTTCAAAAGTCTAGAACTGTGTTTTGATTTTTTGGAAGGTGAAGGTAGCTATCAGAATTTGGAGGTCAGTTTGTCAAAATAAATGCACTTTCTTGAAATGACTGCTAATCCACCTGGGAGGGGATTTGCCTTGAAAACTGATTCAGGACCTAGTGCTGCTAATAGACAGCACAGAAGCTGGGGACCATGGTTCTAGAAACTACATGATCCTAATCTGATAATGCCAGTTCTCAGTGATTTGAGTCTGCCAAACACAAAGTGCTAGAAATTATTAGAATAATATAAGGGAAAATCTATATAATAAAAAGAATTATTTAAATGAACTTAGTTATTACATTGATATAAAAATGATAATGCAGTTGTATTTACTTTAAAACACCAACAATATAGTTTTATTATTTGCCACTTCTTACTAAGATAGGCCTTGAAAGTGAAAGGGAAAGGGAAGTTGCTCAGTCGTGTCCGACTCTTTGCGACCCCATGGACTGTAGCCCACCAGGCTCCTCTGTCCATGGGATTTTCCCGGCAAGAGTACTGGAGTGGGGTGCCATTTCCTTCTCCAGGGGATCTTCCCAACCCAGGGATTGAACCTGGGTCTCCTGCATTGTAGGCAGACGCTTTATTGTCTGAGCCACCAGGGAAGTAAGATAGGCCTTAGTTTTGATTAATTCATAATTTTAGATATGAAGCAATGACATATTTGCAGTCTCCAGGGGCAGTTTAAAGATTTATCTATTTTTGTGAAGAATCAAGAGTAACCCATAAATGAAACAATTCACTAAAAGAAAGGTCTACAGAACACTTATTTTGGGGGTTGTTTTCTAGCATAGTGTTTAAGTACACGAACTGCCTGAAATCTAAACAGCCTAGGTTCAAATCCTGACTCATTTTAGCTGTGAAGACTAAGGTAAGTTACATAAATACCCTGATTTCATTTTCTCAATATAAAATAGTGAGGGGGAACCCCTACCTTACAAGGTAATTTTGAGAATTAAAAGACTGTTTGCTAAGTCGCTTCAGTCATGTCTGGCACTGTGACCCTATGGACTGTAGCCCACCAGGCTCCTCTGTCCATGGGGATTCTCCAGGCAAGAATACTGGAGTGGGTTCCCATGCCCTCCGCTAGGGAACTAAATATATCTAAAAGAAGGACTCATAACCATGCCGGGCACCATGCTGATAAATGCTATGTTATTATGAAAAAATACTGTCTTAAATACGTTTCTGCATTTATATGACATTTGAGGTCTGAATCATACAGAACAAATCAATAATTTGAAGGTAAAGAAATGTTGATGTGAATTTTATTGATAATTATTAGGATTTGGAGTTGGAATGATTTGAATCATCAATATTTGCATCAATAGGCAGTATTTAGGCTCAACAACCAATCCCTGAAACACATTTGAGTTTGGAGGACGGGGTGGAGACTCTGACAGAAGCCCTGATTGAGAACGTTGTCATTTCACATAACTGCCCATTTGCTCTATTGTTTCCTGTGCTTTTTTTAGGGAGAGAAGTTAGTGAAGCACTTGAGTTTCTGAGATAATCAAGAAAGTCCTTGGAGAGCTAAACAGCAAGCAATTCAGTGCCTGGAGTCAAGGAAGGATAGCTAAGAGTCTGGATGGTTTTCGTCCCGTCTTAGCATACCCACTCCAAGCTTCCCATGGCAGTGAGATTGTATGAGTTTACCCCCAAAAGCACCACGTGCAGGATTCTGATAGATATTCAACTCTTCCCCTCTTTTCAAGTGACCCATACTTGAAAGCTCATAGTTTGAAAATCACTTTGGAGACTACATATATTAATGTAGCTAGCTGGCTCCATCTGTGGGTCATCAAATAGACAGGCAGCTCTGAAACTGTGGTCCACCAACCACTGGTCCCAAGACAGTTTCCAGAAGACCATGGGTCGAAACTATTTCCATAATATTACCGAGATGTTATTTTTGCCTTTTCCACTGGGTTGATGTTTGCATTAATAGTGCAAAAGCAATGGTGAAACTTCCATGAATCGAGGTAGGCATTGGAACCAAACTGTACTAGAAGTCATTGTATTTTTGCCACAGTTGAAACAAGCAAACAAAAAGACAGTGCTACTTAAGAGTGTTCTTGATGAAGCAGTGGAATTTAATTCTTTTATTAAATCTAAACTCTTGAGCACATGCCTTTTTAATATTCTGTGAGACAAAATGGAAATACACATAAAGCATTTGCATTTAATATTGAAGTACTATAGTTGTCTCCAGAAAAAAGCACTCATGTGTGATTGCTTGAATGAAAAGCAGAATTAACCACCTTTTTCCTAGAATACTATTTTTACTTGAAGAATGTCTGATAAACTATGTATTTAAATTGGAGAATTTGGCAGGTATTTTCTCAGAATAAATATTGCTTCAAAGAAAACAACTGACAGTGTTTATTGCCAATGATAAATATCAAGCTTTCAAGCAAAAATTAGAATTTTGGAAATTTACAGTGTCTGCCACTGTGAACTTGACAGCTTTCCAATACTTATCTGATGAGATTCCTTGGCATAGCCAGGAATGTGATTTTTTGATGTTACACAATGAAACGTGCCAACATATGGGAAATCTGCGTAACTCAGGAGACCAATAATTCCAAAATAATAGATGTGCTGTGCTGTGCTTAGTTGCTTAGTCATGTCCAACTCCTTGCAACCCCATGGACTGTAGCCTGCCAGGCTCCTCTCTTCATGGAGATTCTCCAGGCAAGGACACTGGAGTGGGTTGCCATGCCCTGCTCCAGGGGATCTTCCCAACCCAAGGTTCAAATCCAGGTCTCTTGCATTGCAGGCGAATTGTTTACCATCTGAGCCAGCAGGGAAGCCCAAAATAATAGATCCATGATGCTAGTAAGTTATATACTGGTGAAAGATTCGTGGAAAGCACAGCATATATAGATGGACTTGAAGCAACAGAGCATGAAAAGCTGATTGACATGGTGTAGGATTCCACACTGCAACTTACCTTTAAGAAGATAACACTTGTTGAATTTTGGTGTACTATCAAAAAATTCCCAAATTATCTGAAAAGGTTACTAAAATATCACTCCCTTTCCCAACTATCTGTATCTATATGAGGCCAGATCTTCTTCATATATTTAAATAAGAACAACATAAGACAGCAGACTGAATGCACAAGCAGTTATAATCCAGCTGTCTTCTCTTAAAGCCAGACATGGAGAAACTTGCAAAAATGTAATAGTGCCACTTCTCACTAGTCTTTTATTTTGAAACATATATTTTTTACTAAAAAGATTTATTTTGCATTAAAATGGCCCATTTATTATTTGCTATTTTTAAATGGATAAATAAATATTTTATAAATTTTTAAGCTTTATTTCTATTGTGACACATATCAATAGATATAAAACCCACAAAGTCAAAATTCTTTGGGGTCTTTAAGTTTGATGAGTGTAATGGGTTCCTCAGACCAAAAAATTTGAGAACCACTGAGAGAGCTTACATTAGATGGACTCAAGGAGGGCTATTCACAGGCTGCCCAGTTCAGTCTTCAGGGCTCAGATCAAGAGGCATTGGCCTCTCTCTGATACACACACACACACACGCACACACGCACACACACACACCTTCCGTAGCTGTTGCCAAATAACACACACACACACACACACACACACACACCTTCCGTAGCTGTTGCCAAATTGGGAAAATGCTCAGCCCAGCTTGTCCCTCACTACTCCTTCTGATCTTTACAAGCTTTTTACAAGCTGTTCTCTAATTCATTCAAAATAAAAGGATTTTTAAACATGTGCTGGCCTAATTTTAGATGAAAGTAAAATGTCAATTAAGGAGTCTAATTTAGCTCTAGCCACTAAATTAGCTTTTTCTACCTTGAAAAGCAGCAGACAGTGTGGGGCAGACATGGAAAAAGATGACTGAACTGACATTTCACTATGCCGGTATTGCTGACCTGCGTTTTCTTACGACAGGGAAAAGTACTTCAAGCAGTAGAATTATCCTTTCCTTAAGAAAAAAAAAAAGTGGGGTATCTTCTTTGTTCACATAGTCTATTTATACTGTTCCTTTTTTTCAGAATTATAAGAATTACTCATGATGGAAGCTATAATTATAGAAGTAACTGAATTTGGACCTTACTAGGTTTTAAAAGTGCAAATGAAGTCTTACGGGCATTTCATCAAACCAAGTATATCGTATATAATTATATATACTTCTCTGTAAAAATAGGTCATTTCCTCTTCTCTCATCCCCAAATATTGTGCTACTGTGACATGATGACTGTAGCATTACTCATGACATTGAGACAAGATTAGTTTTTTGACGAAACTTGGCTCTAAAAGGATGAAAATCACGTTTTTGAATTCCAAATACCTAGTAAGGTTTAGAAGCTCAATCAATATTTTTTATTTTTAATAAATGAGTGAATTTGTCAGTCGATAGAAAACATAGTTGATTGCTTGTCAGTGTGAAAGACAGAATTATTTAAATATTTCACTTTTTATACCCATTTTTCCAAAAACGTGAGAACCATATTTGAAAAGTTTTGGTGCTATAAGGATAGAGGGGAAAGAATAATTAATTCTGTAAATACATACTCTTTTTTACAGTTACTGTATTGCAAGTAAATGTTATATTCAATTTCTAGGAAATCTTAAGAGAGTGTTAGTGAAAATAGACCCATGAAAAAAAATAGTACTTTCTCCAGCCTAGACAATCTCTAGTAAATACACATATAACATATTGTAATTTACTCTAGTTCTGTTCCTTCTAAAATTCTCATTATTGTATACTCAAGGCATTTGGATTTTGCCTTTTGTCCTGGGCTTACCTACTTTTGTATTTTTTTTAAAGAATGTAGTTTAATGCCTAGTTTGGGGCAAGTGCCTAATAAATGACAGGGAACCATTAAGTATTGTTTTCCTTTGTTTTGTCTATTTTAAGGGAAGTGTGTGTGTAGATGTGTGCTGAATAAGGATTACCTTATAAAAATCTGGTTGGCTCCATCATTGTATTTATATTTAGACCCATCAGCTAACATTCTGCTTTTTGATAAATGTGGCAAAGCCTGTAACTTCCTCTTCTGTGGAGGAGGCAGGCAATATTTACAAATAATGATTCCTCCATCTTTTTAATGGTGTGGGACTGCAGGTATAAAAGCAAAAATCTAACACACATACCCCAACCAGGACCATGTCATCTATGGTATCTTTATCAACATCATCTTCTTGCCACTTCCATCCAACTAGCCAGACAGTTCTTAAATTACTGGAAAGAAACAGTGGGAACAGCTTTGCATGAATTCACTTTTCAATTGACTGAGCTCTTCTCACCAAGAATTTTGAGACTATTCAAGCCTATTCAACAGATAAATAGTAAAGTGCATAGAAGTCGGGGTGACATTAGCTGAAAAGGACAGTGCATTTCTAACAAAAGCAAGAGCCAAAAATCAGTTTTGTTTCGTTTTTTTATATTCCAATGAGAGATATTATTTCTCCTGTACCTTTTTATAAATATGAGTTCATATATGATATAAACATAAAAATACCCACAAAATACATATAAACTATAAAGCAAAGCAACAAACAACAACCATGAATTCACCATCCAAATTAAGAACTAGAACTATACAATGTATACTAATCTATACATTTACATGTGCTTACCCTTCTCACAGCCACCATTCAGTAACTCACGTCCCTGACAATGAAACTCCATCCTGATTTTATATACCTTATCCCCTTCCCTTGGTTTTAAAAAATAGCTTTATCACATTTGTATTTATTCTTAAAATATGTATTAGTTTGTTTTACTAAAGGTTTATTACTTCTTAGTAATTCAATATCTTACTGTTAGAATTGTGAAGAATAGACCCATTGAGGCTACCTTTAAAATTCTTTGTATTATATATTTTGAAAATATACCAGCTTAAGATTGTCTTTATTTTTTTCAGTGGGTGATTATTTCAGTTATTATATTTTAAAAGTTATTTCAGCTGGTATTGATATTGGTAGTAGATTAACAGCAATAGCTATCTTTATGAAACTTTTTAAATATCTGATTATGCTACTAATGTATGGATAGGCCAAAATTTCCTTAGCTATAACCTTAATACTGAATATACTGTTTATTTTCCATTACTTTAGTATAAATGACAAACTGAACATGTTTGTATAAATTTGTATTTCTTGTTGGTTATTCATTTCCTTAAAATAGGAAACTATTAATAGGGATAGAAATAGTGTCTCAAGGATGAGTATTTTTAAACATCTTGATGCATGTATTTTACCATACTGTATTTGGGATATTAGGACATATTTCATGACAATTACATTCTCTTTCCCTTCAGAGATTTAAGTATCATGGATGCTTTTGAATCTTTGATATTGAAGTAGATTAAAATGATGAGCTCAATATTTTTTGTCCAAATGAAATATTTTTATATTCATTTTGTGTTTCTTTTTGTGTATATCTATTAGCAACAAATATATTGTTTTACTCTGAAATTCTCATATTTTTGACTATTTAAAGTTTTTTCTTTTGAGGGATGTCAAATTTATAGTTTATTCCATTTGCAGTTTATTTGCTTCCTGTAAATCTTGGAAGGACCATTCACGTTTGGGATGAAAGAAATCATTCAACATTTTCTTCTATTTTCAATGTCTTGATTTTAAATCACCATATCCCTTTAATATGTAACAATATGTGTACAATACACTTGCCAAATCTGTTAGGTTTCTTACTATGTGTCAAGACAGTTTTTCTCAGTACTTTACTTATCTATCTATTTAATCCTCTCAAAAAACCTATGACAACAGGCACTATCATTATCTCTGTTTTATAGCTGAGAAAACTAAAGCCCAGAGAGACTAAGTAACTTGCACAGAGCGAATTTAGAGTTGGAAGCAAAGTAGTCATCTCTTAATCTCTGTGTTATAATGTTTCTCTAACTGATTTTTAACTTTATCCTACCTTATATTTATGCCAGTGAATGGTTTAAAGTGACTATCTAAATAAGTGTTATTTTGCAGAAGAATGAGATGTTCCTGAAACCAGGTTCTATGCATTCAAGATTCCTTTTAGAATACTTTTTCTATCTTACCTATGCCTTTCCTTATTACTATATCACATTGATTTGATTTTGTACCATAATTGTATGTCTTAAAATACTACCTGTATTACTCTTTTTCAAAATTATTTTGGATATTTTTATCTATTTATCGTACCAGAAGTAATTTTCTTTTTTCCAAAAAAACACTGATGGGGTTTAAAAATTGCACTACATTTATAAATCAGTTTGAAAGCAAATTGTCATTCAAACATTTCTTCCATTTTAATTCTTTCTTCATATCAGTAAATTCTGATTTCTGTCACTATGTTGCTTCATACTGGTCTTGTTTTATATGTATTCATTTATATGCCTTGCTAAAATATTCTCATATATTCAGCAGTTTTGTTGTTATTGTGAATGAAATTCTGTAGCAGTTATATTTTTCTCTATTAATAATACATAAGTGTTGTTGACCTTTAAGGGCTTCCCAGGTGGCTCAGTGATAAAGAATTTGCATGCCAGTGCAAGAGATGCAGAAGACCTGGGTTCAATCCCTGCATCAGGAAGATCCTCTGGAGTAGGAAATGGCATCTCCAGTATTCTTACCTGGAAAACTCCATGGACAGAGGAGAGTGACAGGCTATAGTCCATGGGGTTGCAACCAGTCAGACACAACTTACCAACTGAGCATGCCTGCATGCACATTGACCTTTAAAGTAATTTTTGTCTGATATTAATGATTCTCTAATTTCTAATCTGTAAACAATAACTTTTTGTCACCTTTCTCATGGCTTTACAATTATTATTCTTATATCCTACCTTATTACATTGGCTGCAATTTCTAGAAAACTTTGAATAATATTGCAAATTTCCAAGCATTTAAAAAACAATTTAAATGAAGCTATAAAATTAGAGGCTTGTGCTATGGGATTAATTTTACATATTTGTTCCACCTAAGCCTGCATTTCAAGGGGAAATAGATTAGCCAAGCAATGCATGGACATTGGCTTTCCTGTTACCAAACTGGTCTAGCCAAGATACATTTTTCAGGAAAAACTGCCATGTATTTCATGTACTCCACTGAAGCAGAGGGAGTTATTTTTAAACTCTGATAGCCAACAGCCAGATAGTAGAAATAACAGTGAAGAGATTGTTGACAGTCTCTCTGGAATGAAACTTTGCCTGCTATTCCTAAATTTATCTTATTCTAGCTACTATTTCACTGTACAAATCCCAACAAAAGAGGGATTGGGAAAAGGAAAATTTGTGCCAGGGATGAACTTATGGAGATTTCCAAATTTCTCCTTCTATTTTTTCAAATAGCATGCAATTTTACCCTTTTAAACTAAAAATGTTTAATTATATGCCTTGTCTAAAATTCATTAATAATTGTCTCATTTTTTGTTTAAAAAAAACATTTTATAGCAATCCCCAACAAAGATTAACTTCTTAATAAACAAATAATTAAATAGAAAATGAAATCTACACAAAGATATTCTCTTCAAAGTCATAGTCAACAGGCCCTTACTATATTTTCGATTATTCATGCTGACATGGCTTTCACATAAAATTCTGATATATTCAAATAATCTAATATAAATGTTTATGAGGACTCTGAGAGTCACTGTATCTGTGACAACATATTTGAATGCCTCTGTTACTGCTTTCTAAGCCATAAGAAGAGAATGCAGTTCAATCCAGGTTTCTTTCTTTGTTAAAATAACTGTAAGTTAGTCTTCACAGTATATGCTCTTGGAAAACTAGTACATGAAAAAACTGAAACAAGAAGACAGACATGTATATACATATCAGTGTTCAGGGTCTTGGTCTACCGCTAGCTAGCTATGTGACATTGAACACGTTATTCAATTCCTCTTAGGCTTTGCTTTCTTCATATGTCACATTATTATGAGATGGTATTGTGTTCTGGTTCCGTAAATGTCTGTTGCCATAATGATGATGATGAGAATGATGTTTATTTGAAAGTGGTCTTAAATCTGACTCTCTTACAGAGTTTATGAGTTATGTTTCATAATCTTTATATTTTTATGTAAATATTATACAAATCTCTTCTGTAGAGACTTATCATCAATGCAACAATCACCTGATTCAAACCAAACATGTCACTAAAAGGCATGATATTATAGAGAAAGTACAGAATCATAGACCTGGAGATAAAAGTGTTGGATCTGAATTTGCTGCATCCCAAATGTTCCAACCTCAGTTTCTACACCTGTCAAAAGGAAATATTTGTCTTTTCTACCTTCATAATTTGTAAAGATCAACAGAAATAACACATGAAACTAAGATTTGTATATGTTTTTCAAAATAGTGCATGGAGATTGAAATCCATTTCTTGATATTGTATAAGCAACTAAGCATTTTAAGGCCCGATTCAAGTGAAAGCAAATGTAAAATTTATATATTATATATTACTGTTTTTCTTAAATTTTGTGAAGGTGACCAACTTTAAGCAACATTGTTTTTATAATTTTATCATTCAGAATTCTGAGTGATAAAATTGGACATCAGAAAAATATCACCAGGTGTTAATCCCTTTGATAACTACAAATCTTCATTTCATGAGTTGGCAAAGTCCTGCTAAAATGAAATGATTCAGTATATACATTGCTATGCTTACTTTTCTACCGAAGTGTACTATTCAATTCTTTTAGAAGACATGTGCCAGTTTATTATATAATTGAACCAATCTTTCATCACTAAGAGAATGGTGAACACTCTTACCTAGGTTAATGAAGATATTTATGCTCCTAAAAAGCTCCTTCATTAATATTAAAATTTTTTTTTCTTATTTTTTGTTAAAAAAACGACACTGATTTATATTACATTACACATTATTCTCAAAGAGAATTTATTTAGGGTGAGAGATAGCAGTCCCTTAACTGAAAGCTACTTTTTTCCTCAGGTTTATTCCCTTCCTGTTAATGAAATGTATGATGACTCTTGTGTCAGGGAATTAATGATACTCAGTAAGTAAAGAATGGAAACCTGGGTAGATGAATTATGCCTGTTCTTCAGTTCTTTTCAAAGAGGAAAATTGAAAGATCCCATAGCATCACACTTATTATGATATTAAAACTATGGGAATTTCATCAGATAAAAGAAATGTTAAATGAAATCCTGTGTCTAAACAGTCATGTCAAGAAAGGCAATTTTAGCTATGCAGTGGTGTAGCATTTTGTTTTTTCTGCAATAAAGCCATCAGATCAATAAAAAATTATGTAGCAGATTATTATTACACTGTGCTCACCATAGCTCTAATCGTAAATAATACAGCAGTTATCCTGGTTATATTAATTATAATTAGAATGCAGATAATGCAGACGGTCTTTTATTACTAGAGCCAAATCAATTTTCCAGTGTTATTCAATGCAAGGTCACACAAAGTTGTGGGAGCTTTTAGACTTCTTATGAAATGGCCTGCCTGCCTGTGTGAGAGAGGGTTTGGCTCAGCTGTGCAAGACACATTGACTGGGAAGATCATTGAAATAATTACAGCCATGAACCCTTGCCTATGATGGCAGAATTTCATTTTATAAAGTAAGCATAGCTGTAATCCAACCTCCTTTATGGTAGGAAGCCTCATAAATCTTTCAGAAGAGACCAAGTCTTGTGTTTAGTGGCAAAGAGGAAATCAAAATGGATTTGTTTGCATGGTTCATTTCTCCTCATTGCCTATTTGTTCCATACCTTGGCATTCATATTTTTTAAAGACAATTCCATATGTAATCATCTTGTAATGATAGAGGGAAACCACAGAACAACAAACGAATAGAAAAACATGAGGTGTTCAGTGTTGGTAGACGGCATATAGGCTGATTCTACATTCTGTCATATGAGGATTTTTATGATACTGGGGCTTGGTTGCTCAAGAAGACACAAAATGGGGGAGAAACAAGAGATTGAGACAGAGTTTAAGTTCAGAAGAAGTCATGTTACAGATGTCTTTACTGTGGTCAAGGGGAAATAAGAGATTTAGGCCCCAAAGTCTATGAAATCAGAAAATGTGCTACAGAATTAACTCACATATCAAGGCACCAAAAAGGGGAGGCATCATAATTCTGAGACCTCTGATTGAACAAATGTAATGGTGTTGGATTAGAAGCTCGTGTGTTACTGAGATTTCCCACCTAAACTCTCTCAGATAGTGGAGCCAAGGTCTGACCAGGTCACAAACAAATGAAATCATTTGGAGAGTACTGTACTGGGAGTGAGGTAATATAACTGGTAGGGAATGTGATAAAATATAAGTTGGAAAATTCATGATTGGCATAAAGACATTGATGTGCACAAAATATTTCATCACTAATGTAATGTATCTTTGGGAAGAGGATGGCCCACAGCCTGTCAATGTTTGACCTCTAGCTAAAAAGCCACATGTGTTCTATTGGTAGTTTGGAAACATGCATGCATCTCTTCTGAGGATTTGATAAAGCCATTAGTATTAACAGAAGTGATATTTACAAAGATAGGAAATGAGGACAGCATTTTAGACAGCAGAGTCTAGAAGCTATAACCAAAAAGGGAACCAGACTGAGAGCCAGAAGGCCACTGGTGAGCAAAGAGAGGTAGGCATTGTGAATAAAGATGCAGCTTGAATTATGCAGAGGGCCCCATTTGAAGTCTTGGGCTAAAGCACCAGTGTCAGTGAACTGGTTCCTTAAAGGCTGGAGCAGCAGGTTGAGCAATGATCTCTGACTCTCTGTAAGGAAGGAAGAGCAACTTCAGCCCTTGGAGCTTCAGATCCTGTGGATAAATGTGTGTGCGTGCATGCTCAGTTGTGGTAGACTCTGCGACCACAAGGATTGTAGCCCCCAGGGTCCTCTATCCATGGAATTCTCCAGGCAAGAATACTGGTGTGGGTGTCATTTCCTTTTTTAGGGGAGCTTCCTGACCCAGGGATCTAACCTGTATCTTTTGCATCTCCTGCATTGGCAGGTGGATTCTTTACCACTGCACCACCTGGGAAACCCTTGAGGTGTAAGTAAATGAATGGCCATGTTTTAGAGTTAGAGATTGGCATAAGGAAGACACTCTAAATGTCCATCTTTAGAAATCACAGCATAAAAATATAAAGCAATTAAAAAATTACTTGGCTACCATTATTTATGCTTATTAATTGGACACTCTCTTATAGAAACTACATGTTCTGTTTTTCCTTTTTCTTATTCATCACAGTCTTCAAAAAACTAGATACTATTACTACTTGAATTTTATAGATATGAAAACTGGGGCTTTCTGAAGTTAAACAGCAAAAGATGAGCTAGGATTCAAACATAGGTTTTTCTGTGCCTTGAGATCCCAGCTCTTAACCACTAAACTCTATTGCTTCCAAGCTAGCAAAATTTATAGAGATCCAAATTACAGGGCAAAAGCAATTGCATCTTTTAAGACCTAGATACTATGTTCATCTAGGTATTATGTTTTCTCAGAATCTGAGACCAAGTAAAGAGAAGGTCTCTGCTGCTTTTAAATGAGCAACAGCCATATGTGGTCTTCTGATTGAACAATCATCCTAACCATTTTAACTGTAAGTGAAAGTGAAAGTCGCTCAGTCATGTCTGACTCTTTGTGACCCCAGGGACTGTAGTCCATGGAATTCTCCAGGCCAGAATACTAGAGTGGTTAGCCTTTCCCTTCTCCAGTAGATCTTCGCAACCCAGGGATCAAACCCAGATCTCCTGTATTGTGGGCAGATTCTTTACAGCTGAGCCACAAGGGAAGCCCATTTTAACCATAACGTAGTGTCATAGTTCAACTCTGTAACACATTTGCATATTTAAAGCCACCAGGCTTTAAGAAGTGCTTTTAAACTACTTAGAGACTTTGGCAAATTGTTTCTTAAAATAAATATTAATATCAGTCTTTCTCAAACTCTCTCAGAAATTTGAACTGAACACATCTAAACTCATGAGGTCAATATTATCTTAATACCCAAACAAAAAAAGCACAACTGGAAGGAAAACTACAGGCCAATAACCCTGATGAATATAGATGCAAAAATTCTCAGTATTAGCAACACATTAAAAGAATTATTCACCTGATCAAGTGGGATTTACTCTTGAGACGCAGGGATAGCTGAACGTAGACCAATCCATCAATGAGATGGTATATCATATTAATAGAATGAAAGAAAAGAAGCATGTGATATCTCAAATTTTGCAAAAAAAAGCATTTGATAAAATTCAGATTCCATTTACAGTAAAACTCTTAACAAATTAAATGTAGAAGGAAAACATTTCAACATAATTAAAGCCCACAGCTATCATAATGGTCAACGGTTAAAAGCTTTAATCCTCTAAGGTGAGGAACAAGACAAAAGTGTCTGCTCTCACCACTCCTATTCAACATAATACTAGAAGTACTAGCTAGAGTTCAGACAAGAATAAGAAATCAGTATTGGAAAGGAAGAAGTAAAATTGTCTCTATCTGTAGATGACATGATTTTATATATGTTGTTGTTGTTTCAGTCACAAAGTTATGCCTGACTCTTTCCAATCCTTGGACTGCAGCATGCCAGACTTCCCTGCTCTTTACTGTCTCCCAGAGTTTGCTCAAACTCATGTCCATTGAATCAGTGATGCCATCCAACGATCTCATCCTCTGTTGCACCCTTCTCCTCCTGCCCTCCATCTTTCCTAGTGTCAGGGTCTTTTCCAGTGAGTCAGCTCTTTACATCAGATGGCCAAAGTACTGGGGCTTTAGCTTCAGCATCAGTCCTTCCAATGAATATTCAGGGTTGATTTCCTTTAGGATTGGCTGGTTTGGTCTCCTTGCTGTCCAAGGGACTCTTAGGAATCTTCTCCAGCACCACAGTTTGAAAGCATCAATTCTTTGGCTCTCAGCCTTCTCTATGGTCCAAGTCTCATATCCATACATGCATACTGGAAAAAAGATAGCTTTGACTATATGTACCTTTGCTGGCAAGTGATGTCTCTGCTTTTTAATACACTATATAGACTTTTCATAGCTTTCCTTCTGAGAAGCAAGCGTCATAATTTCATAGCTCCAGTAATCATCCTCAGTGATTTTGGAGCCCAAGAAAAGGAAATCTGTCACTGTTTGCACTTTTTCCTCATCTATTTGCCATGAAGCGATGGGGCCAGATGCCGTGATCTTAGCTTTTCTAATGCTGAGTTTTAAGCCAGCTTTTTCACACTCCTCTTTCACTCTCATCGAGAGGCTTTTTATTTCTTCTTCACTTTCTGCCATTAGAGTGATATCATCTGCATTTCTGAGGTTTCTCTTGGAAGTCTTGATTCCAGATTGTGATTATCCAGCCTGGCATTTCACATGATGTACTCTGTATATGTTAAATAAGCAGAGTGACAATATACAGTCCTGTCAATTTTGAACTCCTTTCCCAATTTTGAACCAGTCCATTGTTCCATGTAAGATTCTAACTGTTGCTTCTTGACCCACATACAGGTTTCTCAGGGGCAAGTGAGGTAATCTGGCATTCCCATCTCTTTAAGAGTTTTTCACAGTTGGTTGTGACAGACACAATCAAAGACTTTAGCGTAGTCAGTGAAGCAGAAGTAGATGTTTTTTTCTGGAATTCCTTTGCTCTCTCTGTGATCCAAAAAATGTTAGCAATTTGATCTCTGGTTCCTCTGCCTTTTCTAAATCCAGCTTGTACATCTGGAAGTTCTTGGTTCACATACTGCTGAAGCCTGGCTTGGAGAATTTTGAGCATTATCTTACTAGTATGTGAAATGAGTGCCATTGTATGGTAGTTTGAACATTCTTTGGCATGGCTTCTCTGAGATTGGAATGAAAGCTGACCTTTTCCAGTCCTGTGACCACTGCTGAGTTTTCCAAATTTGCTGTCACATTGAGTGCAGCACTTTCACAGCATCATCTTTTAGAATTTGAAATAGCTCAGCTGAAATTCCATCACCTCCTCTAGCTTTGTTCATAGTAATGCTTCCTAAGGCCCACTTGACTTCATACTCCAGGATGTCTGGCTCTAGATGAGTGACCACACCATAGTGATTATCTGGGCTTTAAGACCCAGATAGTTTTGTATAGTTCTGTGTGTTCTTGCCACCTCTTCTTAATCTCTTGTGCTTCTATTACATCCTTACCTTCTGGCCTTTTTCATGCCCATCCTTCCCTTGATATCTCCAGTTGGGCTTCCCTGGTTGCTCAGAGGGTAAAGAATCCAAACACAACACAAGAGACCTGGGTTTGGTCTCTGGGTCGAGAAGATCCCCTGATAAAGGGAATGGCTACCCACTCCAATATTCTTGCCTGGAGAATTCCATGGAGAGAGGAACCTGGTAGGCTACAGTCCATGTGGTTGCAAAGAGTCAGACACAGCTGAGATTTTATGTATAGGAAAGCCTAAAGACTCAGCCAAAAAACTGTTAATCAATGAATTCAGTAAAGCTGCAGGATACCAAATTAACATGCAAAAATCAGTAGCATTTCTATACACTAACAGCTAGTTTTCTGAAAAATAAATAAATTGATTCCATTTACAATAGCATCGAAGCAGTAGTATACTTTGGAATCAATTTAACTAAGAAGGTGAAAGATCTCTACTCTGAAAATTATAAGATGTTGATGAAAGATATTGAACAAGACATAAGTAAATGGAAAAGTATCCCATATTCATGGATAGGAATAATAATAATAGATAGCAAATGCTGATGTGCATGTGGAGAAAAGGGAACCCCTTGTGCACTGTTGAAAGGATTGTAAATTGGCACAGCCACCATGGAAAACAGTATGGCGGATCCTCAAAATACTAAAAATAGAACCTCCATATGATCTACCAATTTCATAGGAAATGAAAACACTCATTTGAAAAGAGAAGTGTTGACACCCACATGTCAATAATAACTTTATTTGCAATGTCCAAGACATGGAAGCAACCTAAGTGTCCATCGATGGATAAATGGGTAAAGAAATATATGTATATTCATAAGAAATGAGGAAATACTACCATATATGACAACATGGATTGACCTTAAAGGCATTATGCTAAGTAAAATATACATGAAATATTAAAAAGTAAAGCAAACTTACAGAAAATGAGATCAGACTTCTGGTTACCAGAAGTCAAGGGTGGTAGGAGAGGGTATGGAGGAAGGTGGTCAAAAAGTACAAATATAAGATACATAAGTACTAGGGATGTAATTAATGTACAACATGATGACTTTAATTCACCCTGCTGTATGACATATAGGAAAGCCAGTAAGAGAGTGAAATATAAGAGTTCTCATCACAAGGAAACTTTTCTTTTTTCCCTTTTTTCCTTTCTTTTCTTTTGATTGTGTCTATGTAAGGAGATGGACAATTGCTGAACCTATTCTGGTAATCATTTCACAGTATATGTAAATCAAACTGTCATGCTGTTGTACACCTTAAACTTGTACAGTGATGTACATTAATGAGTTCTCAATAATGCTGGGAAAAAAATAAATTTTAATAACATATTTGCCAAAATACAAAAAGTAGTATTTTCAGCACATTTCTACTTATATCATCATATCTGATTTTGCTCTTCCTTTTACATAAGTGGATGTATAATTTATTATAGTAAATCAGTCTCAAATGTTAACAAAATAAGATATGGAGGTACCTGTATGATAGTCACAAATGAATTAACTGTCAGAGTTCATATCATCTAGAAAGTCATTATCTCTGGTTAATGAGAAAAAATATATACATAGATAGCATATTATTGAAATATGAAATACACATGAAAAAATTAAATACAACTATAAAAATATATTGCTTTACTATAAATAAAGGATGCCACATTAACACCAAAAGAGAAAAAATGAATTGTGGGGGATAATCCAAGATGCTAAGGAAAGTTCTGTGCTTAATTATTTAAAAACTCTTTTGCAGTACTGAAATTTGCTTCATTTTCAAGAATGTCTATAAAACTTTCATTCTTCCCCTAAAGCTTCAGTTTTGTTCAAAGACGTGGAAAATAAATTGGAGTTCTTAACTCTTCTGAACTAAAGCACAGATACCTCATACTGGACTGTTTTGACATAGCATTCTTTCACCTGTTTTGTCAAAGAAGTAAATTGAAAAAATGTGCATGGAAAAATAGACTTTTGAGGATGTTTTGATATTTGAAAAGAAATACATTTTAATATTTAAGAGCAATATTTGATATTTAATATGTAAAAGAGGTATTAATATATAAGAGCAATACAAACATAGCTAAATGGAGAAAAACCAATGAAAGGTGGAATCAAGAAAACAAATTTCATAAATTAAAAATAAAGGGAAATCAGATGTTTTATTTTCAAGTTGAAACAGGGACTACCTGAAGCTGATTGATTTTTGTGAATGAAATTTGAAAGTAGTGAAAGTGTCTAAAAGATAAATAAAAATGTTAAAAAATTTGAGTATAATTACTGCAGATTTACTTCTAAAATCTGAAAACTTATTATTAAAGAGGTATAAAAGGAACCATAAAGTATTATATTTTAAATGCAAAAATATATTTAAGGTGTATTTTTAGTCAAGGTATTTTAGGTATTTCACACTGAGTCCCTACCACAAGGAAAACACAGCTTAAAGCAACTATGCTTCCATAAGCCTTCAAGGGCAATTCTTTTCTAATTTACACTATCTTTAAAATTTTTTGTTTGAAAATGTATTTTTTCTTCTACTCTGAAATTGTCTTTCTTTAAGATGAAAGCAATTCTTAACATAGTGCTTGCTAAAGACTATAATAAATGCTAGGCTGTAAGTGCTTTGCAAATGTTAATTTTTTAAAATCCTTACAACAACTGCCACAGCTATGTATATGATAGATACTATTATCTTTAGATGAGGAAATAAGGTTACAAAGAGGTTATGTAAATTGCCCAAGGTCACACCAAGTAACTGACATAATGAAGCTTTGAACCCGGGGTCTTCTCTTAAATCCAAAGCTATTCTACTGAATCTTCACAATAAGAAATTGCTAAAATCAAACAGTTCTATGCAACAAATAAGAGTCTCTGGTTTGTTTCTCTTTCTCAAAACACTATGCATTTCATGATCTGTATCATAAAAGTTTTTCTTTTTTTTTAAGTGGCACTCTATCTCAGAGATACCTTGAGTATGAGTAGACACACAAATTGCTATGGTAACTTCCAGTGCTTTGAATAATAGGGTTTGGGAATTATTCTGAGTGCAAAACATAAGGAGTAAAATAAAGTCTAAATGTGACCTTGTTAACTGAGTTAACTTCTAGGAGATTCCACTTTAAAATGATACGTCTAGCATTATCATTTTACTGCTGAAAACTGGGAAGCTTTCCAAATGTTAACTTACAAAGTTATTGTACTTCCAAATGAGAAAAATATCTTTTGAGGCATTTTCTTTTTCTTGAATTACTGTAATAGATGGTTCTGTAAAATCCTGTGCAAATATCCAATGTTGTGATTTGGAGCTACCATAAGAAGTTATTATGGGGCTTTCCTGGTGGCTCAGCTGGTAAAGAATCCACCTGCAATGCAGGAAACCCTGGTTCCATTCCTAGGTCAGGAAGATCCCCTGGAGAAGGGATAGGATACCCACTCCAGTATTCTTGGGCTTCCCTGGTGGCTCAGATGGTAAAGAATTTACCTGCAATGTGGGAGACCTGGGTTCGATCCCTGGATTGGGAAGATCCCCTGGAGAAAGGAATGGCTACCCACTCCAGTATTCTGGCCTGGAAAATTCCATGGACAGAGGAGCCTGGCAGGCTACAGTCCATGGGGTTGCAGTCAGACACAACTGAGTGACTTTCACTTTAAGAAGTCATAAACTGGGCATTTTAGAGGACTTTTGTTTAATCATTTACTGTGTGATTGCTGTGTTGTGTACTGTACACAGACTAATACTACTGACCTTTTTAATTTTTTTTTCCAGCTAAGTTCCATACACCTTTTTTCTCCTCACATACTCACTGTTCTTGGCATTCAGTACCTAGAAGGAAGTGAAGTTCAGCACAGAATTAATTCTGCATTGAAACGAAAAAGCAGTATTTCTCAGTGGAACATTAGGCTTCTCTCTTGTTCATTTTGTTATCCTTACCTTTGCATTCCCATGTTTTAATGCAGAGCCTATATGACCACGGGCTCTATCTCATCGGCTCTAGTCACTTTTAATAGCATCTCTGGCAAAACCACTAGAAAATAGTACCCCCTTTTTTTTTTCCTCCCTCATCAATTGCCTATGTCAGTAATAGGGAATTAGCTTTAAAAATATAATCTGATTGAGTACATTATGTTGACCAGCCTTGTGCATTTCCACTCTGCACTTACTTCATTGTCTCTGTTTTAGAAATGGCCTTTATGCCTCCTGGTCTCAACACAGAGCAAAAAAGACCATCTGGACACCACATATGAGGAAATCAGACATCTCTAGGTTAAATCATGCCCATAAGGACAGTTTCTTGTCAGATAAGCTTCTGTGTACTTAGTCTGATAACTAACAAAATTACAATATGGTAATTTTAACTGGAAATTTTCCCTCTTTATCCCCAGGTTTTCTCTTTTATCCTCACCAGTAACCACCCTGTGAGTTCCCTCCCTATGCACTGGTGCTCAGAACAAACCCAGCTTGTCACAGTCAAGCTGTGGCGGCTGGGAAATGTCTGAGTGTGGTGCGTGTATTGTGGCTCAAGCATTATAATCCACTGGGGTAGAAACACATAACTATATAATGGAATCATTTGATTTTTCTCTGATTTCTAGACTCATCACAAAATAGTCAAGGCAATGAAATGACATAGAAACAGTAGCCAGTGAATTTTGAGCCACCTGCTTGCTTATGTTGTTGTTTGGTTACTCATTCATGTCCAGCTCTTTTGAGACCCCATGGACGGTAGCCCACCAAGCTCCTCTGTCAATGGGACTTAAAGGGAAGAATACTGGAGTTAGTTGCCGTCTCCTACTTCAGGGGGTCTTCCCAACCCAGGGATTGAACTCGGGTCTCCTGCATTGCAGGCAGATTCTTTACTACTGAGCTGCCAGGGAAGCCTGCTAGCCTGTGTGACCTTAAACATATCACAAACTTTTTTTTTCTTTTTTACTTCTGATGTTCATATCTGTCAAATGGGATGCCTTTCCTCATTTGATTATCAAATAGCAATAGGTATGCCAGAGAAGGCTAGTTAGTAAGTCTCAATGTACTGCCTGCAAATACTTATGTTTTACTCAGTGAATTTTAATTATTGCTATCAATTAAAAATCTGAAGATGTTACATTTAAACATCAACATTTCTAAATTCTCTGTAGAAACAGAATGATATTTAGCAAAAGCAGTCCACTTTTCCCACAGAGCGACAAAAGCCGGGAAGAAGCCCCTTCCGCTTTAGATAATGGTCTTCACTTCAGGCCTCCCCACAACCCCCAACCCCCTACCCCACCCCCCGTGGCCTCCTTTGCACATTTCTGTTTCCTGTTTATCCTCTGTAAGCATTTGAGTTTTTTACCTGATGTTTATAAAAGCACATTTAGATTTAGACGCACCATTCTTGACAAACACACTCAATTTAGAGCCTGAAGACCACCTTCTAAATACTGGTTTGTAAACTGGGGTGAATTATGGAAATTCACTGGATGAGAGTGATTTCCCTGTGCATTAAAATGTGCTTAATTAAAGCTATATCATGGAATTATAAGAACTTAATGAAACAGTACATATAAAAATATTTTGCAACAGCCAAACATTAAATATGTACTTGGTACTTTGCACACTTCTTTCTAAAGTAAAGTGAGTTGGCTCTTCCTTGGAGAAACTTTGCTAATTAAGTTGACCAGCATTTCAAAATTGGATGCAGCAAGATTTTATAAGGTAAATTACATTTGTTTTATTCCGCAAATTTTGCAGTGGAGAGTTCTATTCAAGTGCATTTTTCCTCAATTGATTGAGTCAAGAAATGATGATAATGATTCACAAAAATATTATAAAATGAAACATATGGCTTAAAGCTATTTGTGTTAGCCTGAAGAAGAATTAAGCATCAGCTGTTGGAGGCTTTGACACTACATTGTTTATGGTTGACCTTTCTTCAAGTTTTCCATTTTCCTTTCCAGAATATCTGGGTTACAAATAAATCTTAAATGAGGTAACCATGTTGTAATGGATTGAAAATGCCTACCATAGAGCTCTGCTCATTTTAGGAGTTCAAAGAATGTGAAAACTCAATGAAGCAGGACAAGAAAAGAAACAGAAATCAGAATATCCTGTCTTGCTGTTTGAATTGAGTTGCCCTCCTGTTCCCTTGCTTTAAGCAAACAGGAATAAATTGTGATTTATGGTGATGCCTTGAAATTAATAACATGCTCCTCCAAAGAGCCAGGAATATATTATACCTCTTCCTAATTATGCATGTCATTACCTATTTTCTAATTCATTTGTTTAATATCCTCCATGAGGCAGACAGGATTGGATATATAGTATTGCCTTATTTTATATGTGATAAAAGGAAAAACAGAGAGATTAAGTGCTTTTTCCAGGTCAGTCAGTGATAGCAGAGGGGAGAACTAAGGCTACTGGTGTGATTGCTTGAATCTTCAATCCTGTTGACAAGAAAAAAAAAATCTCCAGAGTCCTTGATACACTTTCAGCATTTAGAATATGTTTATGACTTTTGAATCTATAAAATGCTTCATGAAACCGAATAGTGACTGCAATCATACAAGGCAAAAAAGCAGAATTATGCACTTATTTATTCATTGAACAATCATTTATTAAATACATTAGAAAGTCACGCAAAAGTACTGAGGCAGATAAAAAACTATAAAATATTTACCACAAATATAACCAAGCTTTGAGGTCCATATTTATTTATGATTAAGAGAATTTACCTGAATGGATAAGGAAACCACTAAAACTTAAAGGGAAAACTGTGTAAGATATATGAAAGTATAATTTACACAGGCCCCAAATTCAAATGACTCATGGAATATAGCCGAGCATTGGCTCAGTGGTTCCTCTCTGATTTAAAATATAGGGTCAAATTTCTTGGCATGTCATATAAATTCTTTTAATTATGACCTCTGTACGGCTGTGTAGCTGTGCCTTTAACTACACCATCTCCCCACGCTCCACCCTGTCCTCTTGTATCTTAATCAGTTCTCGGAACCCATCTTTCTATGCTGTCTCTTACCTTCTTGCAATCCTACTCCCCCGTTCCTCTTTCTGTTCTGGAATATGCAGAATGTAAATCAGTTACAAAACATGCTGTTTAGTTCAGTTGACATTTTTCTTTCTTTCTTTTTTTTTTCCTTGTAGCAAGAGTTTCTGGAGAAAGGAAGCAGTGCATTGATTTATATTCTGCCACAACCTCCTTATTTCATCGGAAAACAATAACAGTTTGTCCATAGATTATACCATGAGTAGCACTGTGATAAAGTATTCAATTTTATATGTATGTGTTAAAGAGAGTCCTGTTTCACAATTTACTCAGGCTTCAGTGGGAATAACAATGCCTACCTGAGTGCTGGATTTCCCATATCTGAAAGTAGGAAAAGTAGTAGCTACTTAGATAAGAGTCTTCCAGTAGATGTTCAGTGGTACACCAGGCATCAGATAACTGTTAGACCCCTCACTGGGCCCTTCCTTACCTGCCCCCCGCCTTAAATGACTAGTGTCAGAAATAAGTTTATAATTGTAGATCTTACTGCCAAAGGACTTTAGAGGAGATCACTGTCTCTTAGGTAAGGCTGTGCTTCATGTCTTCTTCTCAACACACACCACATTGTCTTCCTCAACACTCATGGCGTTTGTAATGAATGTTTGATGTCTGTCTTCCCCAGTGGACTGAGCTCCATGAGAACTGTCATCTGTGCAGTACACCTTCCCAGCCACTGGTTCATCCTTGCTGCTTGATACAGTGCCTGACACAAGACGGCCTCTGAACAACTAAATGGCTCAGGATTAAGTAAATGACTACGTGAATAAGCTACTTATGAGAAAAGCAAGGGCAGGGAAACAACACAGATGACATAAAAGAATGACTAAAATTAGGATAGAGGCCATAAAACTTACATATTCTCCCTTTAAGTCATTTATAAGCAATGTGGTTAATAGCAACATCATATTGTCATCTTGTAATAATGGTTATTATTATGGTTATTATCCATGGTTAAACACAAAGCCTGGAAGAGAACCAGAGAGGGGAAGTCACAGGAAAACTGGCTGATTAGGTGTCAGTTTGCTGTTTGAGAAAAGTGTTCAGGACTGGTCTCATTGTTGAGATGTCACTGGAGCAGGCATCTGAAGACAGAAAGGAGGCGAGCTGTGATGGACATCTGGAGAAGCTGGTGTAGACAGAGGAAAAAATGTTCTTGACGCAAGCACAGCAGTCTCTATTGCTAGAGTATTTGAACTATGGTAGTTAAGAGAATACCCACAGTAAGGTCACAGAGATGAGTGCTGCGGTGAGGGAGATCATCCAGGTAGGCAAATAGAAGATGGAAAATTATTGGAGGGCTTGAAACAAGCTCTGATATGATCAGATTTCTACGTTTGCACCGAATTGTTCTGCCTACTGTGTACAGGATAGAGGGAGATGGCTGGAGAAGGGAAATCACTTAGAAAACTACTGCAGTCATCCAGGGGAGAAACGACAAGCACTTAATCACATGCTGCTCCTCCCTGCAAGGGAAGCTGGGAAATATAATCTAGCTGTATGCTCAGGGGGTAGCAGAAGCTGGATTGGAGAGCACCTAACCAGTTTCTGTCATGGGGTTTGTTAAATCCCACTCCAGGTAAGTAGTTTATTTATTGGCTGAGTGTCATCACATGTATGAATTAGAGTAAGTTCCATTCACTCTGAGTACCTATGTTGTAATGGAACTATGACATCTCCCTCCCCTGACCCTCTTTGCATGCGACTGATAAACAGAGGAGCAGTGTTTCTCTGATGTACATAGAAACAGCAACTTAGATCTCAAATGGGAATTTAGTTTATACTTCTAAAATGATCACTATTGTTCCAATAGCATTGTGAAATCAAGGGAAAAAATTGTATTTGGGGTCAAGGGGAGGACAAAGGAGAAGGTCTACAGGAGGGATGACTGCAAGGTTATTTCTATGGCCTTACCTATCTGCAGTGTACACTCTGATGTGTGTGTGTGTGTTTGTGGGCATGCACGTTTACCTGCGCATGTACAGCCAGCCATTCACTAGCCACACACATACACACCCCTGACACTCTTCCCTCCCTTTTCACAGAAAACGTTCTATTTCTGGTGTCTCTGCCAAGTCCTCTTGACATTGTGTCTAACCAGAATTACCCAGTCTGCCTCTTTTCTTTTCATTGGTTTCGTCTTCATTTATTAAGAATCAATACTACAATAACCTTCCCCAAGAAGCCTCGCCTGTCTTTACCAACTGAATTAGGAGTCCCTTCTCTAAACTAATTTGAAGATATCTCTGATAATACACTTATCAAATTCTAGCCAAGTAATGCAATAAACACTAGACACTTAGAGATTTGTGATCAAGGACTGTGTATCCATCAGTGTTCCCTTCAGTATTTAACAGTGTCCAGTACGTAGCAGGTGCCCATGGATTGTGCTGAATGAATGAGTCAATGGATCATTTTGAGTTGATTATGATAAAGAACAGAAAACACACTGATTGACATCATGATACAGCAGAGTAATGTTCACAGCACATCATGTAACCTTAGAAATCAAGAAATCATTGATGAGTTCATTCCTTTTCTTTACATGTTCACTGGATAGCAATATGTCAGGCCACATTTATTGATCAGATTTCAGAACAACTAAGTGATACTGAATATAGAAACCACTGTAGTTGGTTAATACTTAGTAGATTGCATATACCCCTGCCTTGTTACACAGAGGTCTTGAGATAGTAATGTGGAAGGTGTGCTTCACAGATTTAGCTTTGCTCTAAAAAGCTGGCCAAGTAAAGTTTTAAAAAGTAGTTTGAGAATTGAGGTGTTATAAAACTGTGATTTTTATCTTGAGAGATCATCTTTGATTGGGTAGGATACTTTTGCAGATATCAGCACAAAACCTCTTGCTAAGTCCAGACATTGGGGATGGGAAATGGTGGCAGGAAGCCAAAAAAAAAAAAAAAAAGTACTGCAATTTGGTTGAAATTAATAGGCAGCTGTTAGGTCGTCTCTAAGCTAGCACTTCATTATGCTGAAAATTCAGGATGGGTTGAAACCAGAACTAATCCAGATAAAATGTGGTTAGTTGAATTGTCAATATGGTTAAAATAATATACCAAATAGCTAAAGGAGGGGTATGATTTTTATAGTTGCAAGAGTGGGGAAGGTTACTATGGTGGGTACTAACTCTTTTCAACTAGCAGTTTTCTCTTCTGTAAGTCATGTTAATAAAATTTTCTTGCTGTGAGAGAATAAAAAGTCTGGCACTTAACAAGTCCAAATATACAGTAGCAAAAATTTTATATTTTATCTGGTGTTTTCCAGCTCTCCCAAATTACCTGCTGAGGTCAGCAAACAAGTTTGTGGTTCTTTATTGCTGAAGTTACTCAGGAATTCTTTATTTAATAGTAACTTTATCATTTGCACTATTGATTATGAAGTATTTATAAACATGCATTGGGTGAGAAAAAATAATTTCAGCATTATACTACCATTTGAATCTCTTTTCTAAATGATTTATATTTTATGGTTTTTAAAGAATTAAAGTAATATAAATTTGTTTGAGTAAAAGTGTTATTAACTAGAAACATTGTTCAACAATTTTCTGCAACAGTAGAAGTGTTCTATTCTGCATGTCCAACATGGTAACCACTGGCACTATGTTAACTGGTCACTTGACATGTCGCTAATGAGATTAAGGAACTCAATTGTTAATTTTAATTAATTTAAATTCAGTTAGCCACACGTGATTAGTGGCTTTCATATTAGCACAAACTTCTATCAAGTTAGTTTATTAAACAAATAAGTAAAATAGAAACATTTTGGATGGTAAGAGGTATCATGTAGAAAAATAAAGCCAGGAAGGAGACCACACTGTCCTCATGAAACTTATTTAAACTTTTTATGTCCTGATTTATTGTGCACCTGTAGGTTCTTACCTGTGTTCCATTTTCAATCATAAAGTATTTCCTGCTCAAAAAAGGTTTTCTTTTTCTTAATCACAAGTGATACTTTTATGACAAACTTATGAAGAACAAATGATGTTTTTTTTCCAACGATGCCTTGGTAGTTTAATCAGTCTTGTGGCAACTTTTCTATCATGTCTTGAAACCTGGAGGAAGGCAGATCGAAAATTTTGCATTCCACTTTTGGAAAGTTGGTTTATACAGTCTGACACAAGATGTAGTTTTTAAAAGCATACATTTGTCACAAGATTGCAAGGACATGATAGATATCTAGAACTGCATCTATTAGAAAAATAAAGAAAGGTTTAATCCAGCACTTTAAGATTCAGTGTTGCCTCAAACCCAACCAGAACAAATTCAGACTTAATGAACTCATCATACTTGAAATAATATAGAAAATTATATTATTTTCAAAGACAGTATACTTTCTAGGCAACTTCATGTGACTATATATTTTTGCAAGTATTAATGTCGAAAAAAAGTTTTGATTTGGAGCTACACTGAAACTCAGACTGGGCCAACTGGGAAACTGGACTGTCATAGTGATGGTGATATTATTATGTGCCTTAAGCTTTACTGGGTTTCTGTAGTTCTGCTCAGAGGTGCTCAAAGCACTTCATGTGTTTTATATCATTTGTCCTCACAACATTCCAATAATGTAGGAAGGGGGCAACCATAATTAAAGATTAGGTGTGTCAGTTTTCCATTGTTGTGGAAACTCATTAAACTGGAACCTATTCAGCCTGCCAGCCAAGACAATTAAGCAGTCATTTCACTTATCAATGTAGCAATTACTTGATTTTCCTGTAACTTCCTCTCCATTTTCTCTCAGACAAATACTGCATCTTCCATAATTTTCATGTTCAATTCTAGTGATAATACTTCTTGGGAACAGTGTTTTGGGACACTTCCTCTTGTGAAATTTCCTTAATGACTCTTCTGTAGCATTCAACTTTTATATTTACATAAAATACTGATGAGAAAAAAATTGTTAATCATATAGGTAATGATTATAAAAAGATTTAGCCTTCTACTTTTTTGCCAAAATATTATCATACCATATATTAATAATTTATAATCAATACCAGTAACTAGGAAAAAATACTTCCTTCAATTGTGTGGCAGAAACTACTGTTTGCTAAAACCATGGTTCCCTTCTTCTTCTTATGCACAAAGCTGGATCAGATTTCCCAGTCTCCTTCTTAGTTGAATGCAGGCAAGCAACTGTTTTTACCAATGGAATGTACACGTGGGCAGTGGGTACTAACCCCAGGCTACTTGCTCCTTCATGTTATTTTTTTCTCTGACTGGCTAAAATCGAGATCAATTCAAGATGTCTTTGGAGGCCACATGGTGAAGACTTTAGCATCTCTCTCAGTCTAGGTCCTTGCGTGGCTTTATGGAGGAAGATCACGTTGGCCCATTCAGTACAGTGAACAAGAAGTCTGTTGGGTTTTAGCCATTTATACGTTTGGGGTCTATTTGTTACAGCAGTTAGCATGTACTAACTATTCTATCATTGTCTTACTACAAAATATAAATATGCAGGAGGAGCTTAATAAGTTAAGGTAGATATATACAACTAATGAAAACATTTATTGAAATAAATCTCATTGATCACCAACTATCAGAAAAGAATAAAAAACTAGGAAGCCAAATGGATTATTTATTAGGTTGAAATTGCCTCAAAATTTGTAAGATGTAAACTTCATAAATAAGACCCATACCTATATGTATAGATAAAATATCTAGTTCTAGTTTTCCCACAGTTTGTGTCCAGTTGATATCAAACCTTACCCAAATATCTTAGTTACCATTTAGGTTTTTGTAGACCCTTATTTTGGAGAGGGCAATGGCACCCCACTCCAGTACTCTTGCCTGGAAAATCCCATGGACAGAGAAGCCTGGTGGGCTGCAGTCCATGGGGTCGCTAGGAGATGGGCACGACTGAGCGACTTCACTTTCACTTTTCACTTTCATGCATTGGAGAAGGAAATGGCAACCCACTCCAGTGTTCTTGTCTGGAGAATCCCAGGGATGGGGGAGCCTGGTGGGCTGCCGTCTCTGGGATCGCACAGAGTTGGACACAACTGAAGCAACTTAGCAGCAGCAGCAGCAGACCCTTATTTGGACTGTATAAATGAAAACAAAAGGTGAAATATGAAAAATAGATATTAAAATCTGAATCAGTGAAATGAGAGCATCAGAAGAGAGCATTCTGAACAGGAAGGAAATTAGAACAAGCTTATAAGTGCCATGTTGAAGTAGAAATATGTGGAAATTTTAGCTGCATGAAAGATGTGACATGTGAGGATCAATCAAGGATTAGAAACATAAAAAGGACACATTATGGAAATGGAGAAGAGAAAGAAATAAAAGGAGAATACATAGTATATCGAATATAAATTTTTAAGCTCTAAAGGCTAGAGAGGGCAAAAAAGAAAATAAAGCTGAGTGAATTAATGTTGGCTAAAAGGAGTAAGTGGAATCAAAAGGAGCTCTAACAGTTATATCAGGTGAAACAGAAACATTAGAAAGAAAGTGGGTCCATAAATAAGCTGAAAAGTGGATGAAATCAATAATGTTGAAATGGTTGAACTACTCAACTTTAAAATGTTTTAACTAAAATAATGAAAGTTATAGAAAATTATTAAGTTATGAAGAGCCTATAAATATGACTAAAGATAAAATTCAATAAAAGAATATTGGAATGAATAAGTAGAAGTTGATCAAGAATTCTGATGATTTGTATCTTGTGGGTCAAAGGGATTTTGCTAATGAATTTATCAGACTCTTGTGGGAGAAGGCAATGGCACCCCACTCCAGTAATCTTGCCTGGAAAATCCCATGGACAAGAGGAGCCTGGTAGGCTGCAGTCCATGGGGTTGCTAAGAGTCAGACATGACTGAGAGACTTCACTTTCACTTTTCACTTTCATGCATTGGAGAAGGAAATGGCAACCCACTCCAGTGCTCTTGCCTGGAGAATCCCAGGGACGGGGAAGCCTGGTGGGCTGCCATCTGTGGGGCACAGAGTCGGACGTGACTGATGCAATGCAGCAGAAGCAGCAGACTCTTGTGACATTTTTTTCCAAGTCGTAGATTATGAAGGACTAGCAAAAGGTACACTATGCAGTCCTAAAAATGTAGAATACTTATATCAATCAGGAAAATTATGACAGCTCATTTTAATCAAGTGAAAAATAATATGAACTAAGCAAATTGTTTTGGGTGGAAAAGATGAAATATTTGATGAGAAAACAGCATAAAATTTGAGCATGACATTTATGTATTCTATAGCTGTTTGTTTGAGCTCTCTGCAGCTCATAGTTTCTTTGTTAAAAATAAATTTAGTTAGTATAGAAAATCATTTGGAGCTCATCAGAACCAAGATGTTAGATTCTTATGTATATAGTCTTCAAGACATATTTTGAATTGACCTTATTTCCTAAGTTCAAGCAATAAACCTAGATCTTCATGAATGTGCAACACTATTCCAATTGTCTATTATGTATATAGCAAATATAAGTTACTCTTAAGAAATATTTTATTAAGCTAAAAACTTTAAAATGGAAAGATTTTTAAAAGAAGCATATGCATAACCAGTTGTTCATCAGTATTAAAATGGGTTCCCTACATGGTGTCTTTGCCCTAACACGTACCACCTCCCATACGCTGACCTTTATCCAGCCTTTGTAAGGGTCTTGCTTTGTTTTGCCCAGAGCTTTTGCACATGCTGTTCACCCTTGTGAAGCAGGTTGGCTAACAATTTCATGCAGGTTTTTCTCTTACCTTGGGTGGAAAAACTTATTGACCAACCCAATACTTCCATCTCCGTCACCATTCACCTTCACTCCCTCCTTGACCCGCATTTCCTGCGCTTCTTCACATCTCAGGCAAAGCATGCCTTTCTCCTGGAAGCCCTCCTGACGATTTCAGCCAGGTCAGTTCACTCTGTGCCTCCTAACATGTATTACATCCAGGCACATATTGTACTTTTTTTTTTTAAGTAAGACATAGATATTGATATCATTGTTGCAATTGAATGGGACCTGAAACTTTAATACATTTTAATCTCAAATGTTGCAGTATTTTTCTGTCTGTTAAGGTTTCTGTATAGATATTTTTACAATATGCTCACCAGTTAAAAGGGCTTCATCGGTTATTGTTGGTATTCAGTTGCTAAGTCATGTCCGACTCTTTGCGACCCTATGAACTGCAGCACGCCAGTCTTTCTTGTCTTTTACCATCTCCCAGAGTCTGCTCAAACTCATGTCCATTTAGTCAGTGATGCCATCCAACCATTGCATCAGTTATTTATCAGTTCAGTTCAGTTCAGTCACTCAGTTGTGTCCAACTCTTTGCGGCCCCATGGACTGCACGCCAGGCTTCCCTGTCCATCACCAACTCCCAGAGCTTGCACACTGAATTCACATAAGCATTGTGACTGATGCCCAGGACATATTATACACAATTCAGTTTTTCTTCATTGATGGAAATAACTGGGTTATTAAGATTTGGTTACTAAGATGTTCATAACAAAGCAGTTCTTTGGCAAACAATTAATCACAGCTCTATCATTATTGCTGGCTAACCAAGTTGAAAACTTGAATCAGAGACATGATTGAGTTGTTATTAGTGGTGGTGGTGATGAGGAAAAGTGAAGATGGTCATTGTGTTGAACACTCTCGTGGGTTCTTTAGCAGAGCATTTTTTAAAATAGTGATTAGATGGAAACTGAATGCACTGTTCTGGTTGGGCTCTTTTTGTCTGTTTATTTGTGTTTTAATTTCAGCATTTCAAGGCATGCATGTAACTGACTAAATTACAACACCAAAGAGACATATTTTCTTTCGTCTTTAATCTGGAAATTTGCGTGCATATTAGGTGGCGCAGCGGGCAGGCTGCCAGTGATCTAGAGGATGAAGGTTGAAAGAAAAAAAAGGTGAAATAGATGATTTGTCCCATCACCTTTGTCTTCCTTAAATTTTCCATCCCCATGCCAGCTAGCAATCTGTAGGTCAACTTGAGATTAGCAGGCAAGAGCACTTCTAAGCTTTCGAAAGTGAAAGTGAAATTTGCTTAATCATGTCCAGCTCATTGCGATCCCATGGACTATTCCCAGACTCCTCTGTCTGTGGGATTTCTCAGGCAAGAACACTGGAGTGGGTAGCCAATTCCCTTCTCCAGGGAATCTTCCCAACCCAGGGATCAAACCTGGGTCTCCTGCATTGCAGGCAGATTGTTTACCCTCTGAGCCACCAGGAAAGCCCACATGCCATCTTCATATCCTTCACTTCGACAGTGCCTAGCTAGTTCACCCTGTAAGACAGTTCTCTCTGTAGGTTTAAGCTTCTTCATCTATAAAGCATAATAAGGCTGATAATAAAAAAAAAAACACAGTTTGCAATTATATGATTGATGCTATACCACGCTAGAGCACTGTGCCAAGTTGATATACCTTATTTAATCCTCAAAATGAATCAGTGCTGTCATTATCCCACTGAACAGTTAAGGAAACAGAGATTAAGCATGGTCACCAGTGACCAGACCTTCAGGGTCTTCAGGTAGCTACCTAGGCCATACCTGGTACCAACCTACTGAGAAGGATACAGGACCAGAACTGTGAGTTCCTGCTCAGCGGGAATCCTTGCAGTTCATTCACCAGTCCAGCCTGTCATCTCTCCATGTGGCAACCCAGGTGCAAGGAGATGAGACGCACCTTGGTCATGTGTGAGAATAGCTCTGAGTCCAAAGCCTCAGGACCCACAGAAACCCATGTCTCTCGTATAATAACTCATGCTTGGCGTTTCCAGAACCATGTCAGTTACAGAGCCCCCAAACTCTGAGAAGCTATAGGCATCAGGAATTAATTATAGTCCTTCCAGCTTAGTTGCAGTTTACCAATCAGGAGTCAATTTTATAATTGGCAATATTAACTGGTAATATAGTTTATATTTCGACTTTTATCAGTTTACCAGAGATCCTATGTGGAGAGTTAAACTCAAGTTTATTTCACATGCGAAGGAGGGAGGTTTTAATCATCTTTTGCCTACAAGTCACTTTCCTAAAGTCACGGAGCTGACAACAGAGGAGCCATTAGTTGACTCCAGTCCAACTCTAGAGTCTCACTTTGCTCACAACGCCACCACTAGGCTAGCTTCCTCAAACATTTGAAGCTGATTCCTATTTCCTTAATTTCTTTGTACTTGCCTACGAATGTCCTTCCCCCTGCTGTTCATAGAGTTGCTTCCATCTCATCATTCAGGGTGGGCTCAAATGTGCCCTCCCCTTTGAACACTCACTTTTTTGGACCATCCTTTCCTTCCCCAGCATTACCTTATCAATTTCTGTTGTATCACAATGTTGTGGTTCCTTGCTAACAGTTCACTCTGAAAATACTGTGTTTGTTTTCTATTTGTTTATTTTCTATTTCTCCTCACAAAGATGTAAATCCCACGAGACTAGGCATTTGAGTTACTCGTTCAGTGCTGTTTCAGTAGTACTGGAAGACTAGTTCCTGGCACATGATGAACACAGAGTGATTGATTGAAAAACAATGCTCCCCCACCTAGCGTATCACATACAACTTTTGTGACTTTCAGAGGAACGTATCCAAACATGTTGTTTATTTAGAAAACGTACAAAAATATGAATTGTAATTCTGCCCAGGCAAGAAACTATAAACTGCTTTTAGGCAAAACATCAAGGCAACAGCTTAATCTTCATTCATTTAAAAACATTTTATTACATGTTGGTTATGTACAAGTCATGCTGTTTTAGGGTCTGTAGTGGATTCCAGAGAAATAAAATCATGAATCGATTATACATTTATCAAATTGCATTTCATGTAATTTTTCACAGTTTTTCTGCACCTGGCGTATAAACAGTTTAATGAATTTTTATACTGCTAGTGTGATCTCAAAAATCAGACCCAAGGAATGAAACAGATTTTTAGAACTTCTATTTCTATTCACTTTTATATCTATATTTTTAAAAGTATTTCTAATTACAAATATATGTTGAGGGGCATGCTGAAATCCTGATGGGGTAAAAAATAGTTTAAAGATCATTGTAATGGAAGATTCAGACACACAACAGGCCCTCAGTATTTTGTTATTATTATGATCAGATTCCTGAAGATGCAATGTGCACAAGTGTGTATTCAGTTAAGTGTATGTTAAATGCTTTAGGAAGGCAGCAGAACACCTTCCATTGGAATATGGATGAAGAAAAGATAACTTCTGCTAATAGAAAGCCAAAAATTTGGAACTGGCATCTTCCTATGAAATATGGATATGGTTTACTGAGGTCCAGACAGGGAGGATGCTCATTCTGGGATCTGTTGGAAGCCTGCTGTGTTCATGCTAAGTCGCATCAGTCGTGTCCGACTCTGCAACCCAGTAGACTGCAGCTCACTATGCTCCTCCGTCCATGGGATTCTCCAGGCAAGAATACTGGAGTGGGTTGCCATGCCCTCCTCCAGGGCATCTTCCCTACCCAGGGATTGAACCCTCATCTCTTATATCTCCTGCATTGACAGGTGGTTCTTTACCACTAGTACCACCTGAAATAGTAAATTGTCCAGTATGGAGGAGGAGGTTTATGAACAGGAGAGTAAAGAAGAACAATGAGAAGAGTTTTAGGGGGTGTGAATACGAGGCTAAAGATTTTTTTTTTTTAGTTTAACAACAAAGAGTACACAGCTAAAGGCGATTTGCACAAAGTAGTGATATTTTCAAAATAATTTTTGAGAAAAAACAATGTTAGCCATGTGCAGGACTGGCTGGAAAATAGAAAGACCAGAAACAGAGGTGCCAGTTAGGCAAATGGCCCTAGGATGACTTGAGAAGGACCTGAACTCTGGTGGATGCCGTGCCCTTCTCTTGTGTTGGAATAAAAACACAAAAGTGGGGATATTAGAGGCAGATGTATTTTATGGATTATATGTTTGCATCATAAAAGTGTGACATAAACATGCAGTTTGGTCAGAAGAAATGTATGCTGGAAAAATAATACTAATCTAGCCGCCAAGTGACAGAACCAGCACATCTTGGATGAGCAATTAAGTCAGTGAAGAAACAGCAAAGCCCTATGGATAGTGGCTTTACTCTGTGAGAGTCAACAAATGTTACATGCATTGGGCAGCTCTTAGCAACTCTGTATGCTTAGGTGTACCAAAGGCTATTTATGACTAAATGCTCATAATAAGATACATTTTTCTGCAAGTGGTGCCACAGAGTTTCTATTTTCTATGCCCCCATTCAGGAGCATTAGAACCTCTGCAAAGTGGTCCTTTTCTAAATTATGTTTTGTCGTTGTTCAGTCACTAAGTCGTGTTAAACTCTTTGTGACCCCATGAACTGCAGCACGGCAGGCTTCCCTGTCCTTCACTATCTCCCTGAGTTTTCTCAAGCTCGTGTCCATTGGGTCGGTGATGCATCCAACCATCTCATCCTCTGTTGCCTCCTTCTCCTTCTGCCCTCAATGTTTCCCAGCATCAAGGTCTTTTATGAGTCAGCTCTTCACATCAGATGGCTAAAGTATTGGAGCTTCACCTTTAGTCCTTCCAGTGAATCAGTTCAGTTCAGTCACTCAGTCGTGTCCGACTCTTTGCGACCCCATGGACTGCAGCACACCAGGCTTCCCTGTCCATCACCAACTCCCAGAGTTTACTCAAACTCATGTCCATTGAGTCGGTGATGCCATCCAACCATCTCATCCTTTGTCATCCCCTTCTCCTCATGCCTTCAATCTTTCCCAGCATCAGGGTCTTTTCAAATGAGTCAGTTCTTCACATCAGGTGGCCAAAATATTGGAGTTTCAGCTTCAGCATCAGTCGTTCCAATGAATATTCAGGGTTAATTTCCTTTAGGATGAACTGGTTTGATCTCCTTGCTGTCCAAGGGACGTTCAAGAGTCTTCTCCAGCAACACAATTTGAAAGCATCAGTTGTTCAGTGCTCAGCCTCCCCTATGGTCCAACTCTTATTCCCATACATGACTACTGTAAAAACCATAGCTTTGGCCATACAGACCTTTGCTGCCGATGTCTCCACTTTTTAATACACTGTCTAGGTTTGTCATAGCTTTTCTTCTAAGGAGTAAGCATCTTTTAACTTTGTGGCTGCAGTCACTGTCTGCGGTGATTTTGGAGCCCAAGAAGAGAAAATCTGTCACTGTTTCTACTCTTTCCCCTTCTATTTGCCATGAAGTTATGGGATGCCATGATCTTTGTTTTTTGAATGTTAAGTTTTAAGCCAGCTTTTCAGTCTTCTCTTTCACCCTCAGCAAGAGGCTCTTTAGCTCTTCTTCACTTTCTGCCATTAGAGTTTTATCATCTGCATATCTGAGGTTGTTTATATTTCTCCTGGCAGTCTTAATTCCAGCCTGTGATTCATTCAGTCCAGCATTTTGCATGATGAACTCTGCATATAAGTTAAATAAGCAAGGGACAATATACAGCCTTGATGTACTCCTTTCCCAAGAGAGGACAGAGGAAGAGGAATTTGTTAATGACACTATTGGTCTAAGGGCTCGACCATTTTTTTTCCTTTGCTCCACTAGAACACATCTCCAACATTTAGTAAAGTATATTTAACAAAGTATAACCTAAAGCAGTGAGATCCAGATGAAACCAATTTACATATAACAAAATATTGAAACTCAAGAATAAATTATATATAATGGTCATAAATCTAGTTTTGTTCTCTATTTTTATCTGAATTCAAATGGTTGACAATATGTTCTCTAAGTAGATATCTATAGCATTTATTTGTTGCCACTAAATGTAACCACAATTTATTTTTAAAATATCTATTAGTTACTTATACAAGATTTTTAAAATCTCAATATTCCTTTTTAGTGAATCAAACACTTTGCTGTTTTTTGAGGTTGAAGAGATAGATGAGGAAGAAAATAAGAAGCATGATAATTTTTCAAGTCTCCACTTAGTAAATGTGGCATAACGTTTTCGAATTGTTCCACCTTTAAAAATGTTGGGCAACTTAGGCTGCATCTTCTTTGTCCATTCCTCTTTGATGGACATTTAAGTTGCATCTACATCAGACACGATTGAGCACACACACACACGTCCTGTCCTGGCTCTTATAAACAGTGTTGCCCTGAACGTGGGGTACGTATATCCTTTCAGATCATGTTTTTCTCCAGATTTATGCCCAGGAGTGGGATTGCAAGGTCATATGGTAGATACATACAATGGAATATTACTCAGGCATCAAAAAGGATGAAATAAGGCCATTTGCAGCAACATGGATGGCCATAGACATTGTCATAGTGAAGTAAGTCAGACAGAGCAGGAGAAATATGGTATGACATCCCTTATATGTGGAGTCTAGAAAGAAATGATTCAAATAAAGTTACTTAAAAAACAGAGACTCACAGACTTAGAGAACAAACTTATGGTTTCTTGGGGGAAAGGTGGGAGCCAGGGATACCCAGGGAGTTTGGGATGGACATGTACACACTGCTGTATTTAAAAATGGATAACCAATAAAAACCTACTATATAGCACATGAGACTCTGCTCAGTGTTATGTGGCAGCCTGAATGGGAGGGGAGTTTAGGGGAGAATGGATACATTATGTGTGTGTGTATATATATATATATATATATATATGTGTGTGTGTGTGTGTGTGTGTGTGTATGTATATGGATATATATATATATATTATATATATGTATGTATGGCTGAGTCCCTTCACTGTTCACCTGAAACTATCACAACATTGTCTATACCTCAATACAAAATAAAAAGTTTAAAAAATAAAAATATTGGGCAACTTATTTTAGTTCCTAAAGACTCACATCTCCCATGTGTAATTTGAAAATTATAATAGCAACTCCTTTATAAGTGTTGTATGAAAATTAAATGAAATATTTCCATTCTTATTACAGTGCTTGATAGTTGAAGAAGATTCAATCCATGTTTAGTATTACCAATAATATTTCTTGGAGACTTACATCTCCTGTCTGTAATATGAAAATTATAATAGCAACTCTTTTATAAATGTTGTATGAAAATTAAATGAAATATTTCATGTAAAGTTCTTATCATAGTGCTTGATAGTTGATGAATTTTCAATCAGTGTTTGGTATTACCCATAATATTTCTGAGCCTGTGATTAAAATTACTCAGTGCCTTTCGGTCTCCCTTTCATTATAGTTAAATGAATTAAATAATTTTACCAAGTAATATGATTTAATTTCTGTTGGAGAAGTTGAACTTAACTCCAATAGATTAATATGAAATTATAATTTTATAAAAATATAGTTTATAAAAAATATTTCCCTATATCCTTGAGCTCAGAACAAATTCTAAATATCTATATTTATAAGTGGTATTCTGTCATATTAATAGTAATGACAAAGTATCTAACTTTTACTGAGGATTAACTTTGAATCGGGAAAGCCAAATGGATCATTTGTATTATATCTCATTTAGTTGCTAAGACAGTCCTCCAAAAGAGACATTTTTATCGCTACTTAACCCATGAGGAACCTGTCTGAGTGGAATCAGAATTTGAATCCAGATCTGTCTGTATTCACAGGATCAGCTGTGGATAGAGCTGAATCATTAGCTGTATTGTCATATTTTGTAAACTTAATGTGGCCAGGTCATTAAAACAGATGATAGGATAATGTTTTAAAGAATGAAGATTCCTATTATTCCTCTATCTTCTATTTCCCTTTAATGTTTTAGATTGAATTAATATTTTTTAAGAAAATATGTAATTGTGGGTGCTGATCTGGAGAGGAAGGGAAATTATAGGGACAAGAATCTCTCCACAGAAAAGAACTGTGTGTGTACACATGTGCTCAGTCATGTCTGGCTCCTTGTGACCCCATGGACTGTAGCCTGCCAGGTTCCTCTGTCCATGGGATTTTCCAGGCAAGAATGCCGGAGTGGGCTGTCATTTCCTTCTCCAGGGGATCTTCCCTATCCAGGGATCAAACCTGTATCTCCTGTGACTCCTGCATTGGCAGGCAGATTATCACTGAGCCACTGGGGAAGCCTTCCATGAATAAGGTTCAGTCTATATTACACCAGAATATCTGAGTCAGGCAAGAGTGACTAATATTTTGTTGTCTCCAGAATCGGTTTTTAAACTTAACTCATCTTCTTTTTGCTTAACTGATGGAAATCAACTAATTAAATAGTAAGCATCAGGAAAACAATAGTAGCCTCGTTTGGAGGTTGATGTTTAGAGTTGAGTTACATCTGGATGTTTATGGGAGTTGGATTTCCTTTTCTCACATTTCAATGTCTTAAGCTTACATATCAACCACACTTGATGAAATCTGAGTGACTCACATATGATGAGAATGAGCCATCAATCAAAGCCATAATTGAAAGGTGCTTAAGACATTATTTCTGCTGGCTTGATTTCAGAGAGCTCAAAGGTGATGTGTAGAAAATAAGTTCCTGGACTAGAAATATATAGCATACATTTATACCTTTAAGTCATCTCTGCACTGAAATTAGGTTATTTCCCATTTTTTGTTCTCTTTTCTGAATATGAATGTTTCCACTATGGAAATAAAAAGAATTCCTCACATAAAATAATTAGGAATTGAAATGAAGAAATAATCTTAAAAAATGTGATTTTCTTTCCTGCTGGAGAAACCTTAGTTTACTTTTCATCTTTAATTCAAAGGCCTAGATTATATTTTTCCCACTTTATTTCTGCTAATATATGACTCTTGTTATTAATAGACCAGTTAGGTTTCATCTTTCCTGGTTCGATGCTAATAGCTGTGAACATAAGGCAAACATAGATCTACCCTTCTTTATAAGAGCCTTGCTGAACACAATGAGTAGATTAGGATCCTCTAGGTCTGTCACCTTTGATCTTTGCTATGCACCATGCTGGGGTGCACAGTGGAGACACAGGAGGTATGGAGCTGTCTTAGGTCATGTCTGGAGCAGTGAGGAGGAGCGGTTGCCTAAGTCAGTAAACCTGTAAGAAAACCTATTTTATTTTTACATGACCATGAGCAATCTCCTTCCTTAATCCCCTACCTCTGATCCCTGCATGGTAAGTCAAGACTCACCAACATGGACATTCAACAGAAATTTTAAGCATTTTCATTTTCTATAATAATATAATTTTCTAGTTTGAAAGTGAAAATCTTGACCAGGAGACAACTTTTTCTGAACATTCACCTGTAGACTCACTTCCATTCATTTGCCACTAAATTTATTAAAGATTAGAGTCACTTGTATACTAGCTAGTGTTCCTTCACCAAACATATGCATTAAAAAACCAATAGCATTTACTTAGCTGCCTCTTTTTTTGAGTCCTCCTTCATTATCAGAAAATACAAATATATTTGTATTCCACTCTAACTTGATAACATTCTTGGAAAGACAATTTAACATTATATTCTTTTAAACTTCATTTCATTTTATTGATAAGCAATAAGTAACAACATCATTTCAAGCAATTTCTGCATGTAGTTTTGAACCAGTCTTAGTTTGAAACATGATAAAAATCCATCAGCCCAATATGTGCTTTATGAATATTAATTAAACTCTCAAACTTTTCATCTCTAGTCAAGTCTCCAAAATGATTCAGGTTTTAGATATCAGCACGGCCTTTTTCTCAGGTTAACTGCATGAGGAATCTACTTGAATTTGTGTGGCTGGTTTCCGGAAATTCACCTTAGTCAATCACATACACTGGTAATTTTTTATAGGCTTATTGTTCTAGTTAATGATCTAGCTCACCTGAATCTGTTTGGAGAGTGCTATATCTACAAAACGGGTAAATACATTGGGACAGAGATGACCTATGATGATCTGACAGTTAATTAATTGGTTACCAAAAATCTGATGACTCAAAATTAGAATGAAGAAATTAAACCATGTATATATCCAGTTTTTACATCAGCAAACAACTTTTGGATCTGAAATTGTCTGCTTCCTTTTCAGTGAACACACGGTTATCTGCTAATCTGACAAATGTACTGGATAATCTGAGTCTATAAGATAGAACCTGCTTCATGTAATTTAAAAGATGCAATCTTACAGTGACACTTTCTAGTCCCACTTATGTCTCACCTACCTCCCAAATTTGAAATACACAGACCATAATAAAGATTAGAGTGAGCTCTTAATCTTAATTATACATTTTACAGTATTATGAATGCTGAAAGATTACTTCCAATGTTTGGTATAATCTTACAGGGTGCAGATGTGGTTCCCTTTGGTACATGCCATCTCTCCCGAACTAACAATTTCCATAATGCTGTCACATTCTGCATAGGAAGCAGATTTACAGATAGGTAATCCATGTAAGGTATTTTAAAGACAGCTTATTAAAGGATTGAGGCCTGCTGTTAAATTACATATGCTTTCAATCGCTATGAGGAGCAAACAGCATCAAGAAATGTAGTAATTTAGCTAGGCCAGAGAAAGACATATTTAAAGTTTGATGAGATATCCTTTAAACTTTTGCTTCAAGCTCTTTTTAGGTTTGTATTTACTCCATTACAATTCTGTTATTTCATGCTATATAATGTAATTTTTCTAGTAACCCTAGAGTTTGCATATTAAGAATTAGATGTATTTTTCTTAACATTTATATTCTGACTTCATGATTTTAAAAATTGTCTTTTTACTTAATAGTGGCTCAGATTACTTCAGAGTAGCGACCCAGACTTCATGTGCTTTAACATTTTAAAATGTGAATGGCTAAAGTAATTTCAGACTAATTTTAGACTACATAATTTTATCTACTGCTGAGAGCTAGATTAAGAACTGTCTTGAAGAATGTCTCATCTTAGTCTCTGATAGTTCTGAGTTTTTATTTTATCTTCAAACAAGAAGGGGAAGATTAATCTGGTCCTAAATTTATTTTCAAATATGAGTCACATTCTTTGCTGGACCATGATGCAGTCTGAAAACAGGATTTTCTCTTGTATTTCCTTGGTGTGTTTTACACAATGCCTAACTTACAGTCTCAGTTATTGACCTGGCTTGAATTGAAACCATTTCTAAATACCTTTGAGTATGAATTCTACCTTTCCCTTGATCATGATCCAGGGTATCCTTGCCAAGTTTTCATTCAGTAATCTGTTCTTGATTCCTATGTTTCTTGTATTCTAAGCCAGTGGCTCTCAAAGGAAGAGAGATATTAGGGAAGGTGACGGGGGAGGAGGTGGAAGAGGTGTTGACCATAAATACATTTGATGGATGCCATTTGGGATTTCAAATTTTATATAAACACCTTTAAAGCTCCATGATACCTTATATCAAATAAATCTCCTTTCAGTTACTTAAATCCATGGGTCATTTGTTATGAGAAATAATATTAGAAATTTTATTATTATGTCCTAGACAACAGAAAAGCCAGCGCTATAATCAGTATAAAATGGAATACTCCCAAACTGGAAAATCTTGGTTTAGCTTTTGATAACTTTTACCTATATTATGGATAAAGTTCATAGATTATACAAAAACTAAAACAAAAAGCTGTTTGAGGAACTGAGTTATAAAGGAAAAACCAAATAGTTCCTTGACCATCCTTACTATATAGTAAAAAGAATAAAAATCATATGACTCTTATTTTCACTAGATTATAGAGCTTCAGTTTCAATATTGCTTCTATAACATGTACATTAATATTTTTATTTAAAATATCTTTTCCATCAAGAGTATTTTTACTTTATTCTATACCCCATGTAATCAAAATTGGTTCCATATTCTTTTCTCCTTGTCAGAGTTTTTTGAGGGCCTGGAGGAGGTGGGCAAGATGGTATTTTAATACATTGATCTAAGCCAAGGGATTTTAGGGCTATGCAAGTAAAAATGAACCCATAAGTTATTTAAAAGAGAAGTGCAGTTTAATTTACCTAATGTCAAACATAAGCAATATTAAATCTATTTGGATTTAATTGCAAATTTCAGTCTTTCTATAAGGTGTAATTATCTGAACATCTTGCCATTAAAATTGACTGTGAGTGAATTTTGACATATTCACTTTCCTTTGTAATAAATGAAAGGTAATATTTTTATTTTGAAATATTTATAGTGTAAATTACCAAAATGGTATTTCTCTTCTATTCTAATAAATCTGTTTTTACATAAGTGCTAGAGGTTAATGGCTAGATTTTAAATTGCTTTCCATTTTGATAATAAGTGGATTTCCAAGAGAGATGATTTTATTAAGGAGATTTTACTCACTCTGATTCCCTCTTTATAAGAGAATAGTTCATATTTGCACAAACTCATATGTAAAGTATGAAGCTTAATCAGTATTTTTCTAAACATATAGTTATGAATATTATTTTGAAAGGATTTTCTCTTTCTTAATAATGTGGTTCTTTAGTTAAACCTCTATTTTTAAATATATCATTTTTTTCTTTCTACAAATATTAGGTGTTTTTCTTCATATTCATTTAATACCTCTCAAAAGTGAATAATGGCAGTGATTCCACTGAAAATTAACTTTGAATTAATGCACTGTAACTGTGATCAAATATTGATCAGTTTTCTTTATTTTGTGCATGGTTGCAAAGTGAGAAATATAATGCAAACCCTCACATAATTAATTCCATTACATTGAAAAAATTAAACTAGTTCCACAAAGGCATAAAATAAAAATACCAACACCTGATATTCTGTGAGTGTTATTTATTATTGTCCTATATTAATTTTATTACTGTTTATGATAAATATTTTAAAAAAGCAATAACTTTAGTTATTTTTGAAGGGTCTACTAAATTCAGAATTATTATTGAAAAATGGAATGTAAATACTTAGATCTTTGATAACAAAGTAATTAAAATGTATGGTTTTGCCTACTGTATAATAAGGGCTTATATTTGATCAACCATAAAAGTTATTTAATCATTTTAACCTTGGAATACTACCCCACGAAACACTACTTAATGGAAGTTAGCTGAGACGCATTAGAGTATCAAAACATCGGTTCTGCAAAGCAAGAAGGCCTGGAAAATTCAAGCCCGGCTTATTCTGACATAATACTACAGTAGGTTGCATAGCAACCAGTGGCTGTGGATTTTGAAGTTACTTTATCCGCCTTCAATGAAGAAAGATTTAGCCTGAATTGATTTTAGTAATTTCAGAATTAATCAGGTATTCAGAAATTATTTTAACAGACATTTTCTATATTTCTACAATTTGGAAATACATATATACATGTCTGGTTCACAAAATAGCACCTTACTGGCTTCCTAGTTATTTTGATTAATGATATGTATTAGACACCTGCTAATAGATTTGTTACATCCTGTAACTTATGTAAAAGCTGCTTATTGTCTAGAATTTCAATGCAGCTGACTTTTAAATGATTTCTTATTGCCCTCATCACTTTCAGTTCTGATATGATACCACTGTCTACATGTTTCACTTTATATTTTATTGTTATATCCTGCCATTTCCTTACATGGTCCTTTCTTATAGTAAATAGTGATTTCCTTTTGGTGTTGTTTTGTTGTTAGGGATAGTTAAATGAGAATGAAGTTTACTTAATCAAGCACGTTTTTAAAGTTTTTATTGGTATTCAGTTGATTCACAATGTCATGCCAGCCTCAGGTGTACAACAAAGTAAGTCAGCCATACACACACACACACACACACACTCACATATATACTTACATTCTCCTCCACCATAGGTTACCACAAGATACTGAGCACAGCCCCCTGCACCACTCAGCACGTCAATGTTGGCATCTCCTGCACACACAGCAGTGTGTATATTCTAACTCCAGACTCCCAGTCCATCCCTCCCAGGCGCCAGCAACCACGAGTTTGCTTTTTATGTCTTGGGTCTACTTCTGTTTTGTAAATAAGTTCATTTGTAGCCTTTTTTTTTTTTTTTGTAAAGATTCCACATATAAACGATGCCCTGTGGTATTTGCCTTTCTCTGGCTTACTTCAGTTGGTATGATAATCTCTAATTCCATCTAAATAAACCACATTTCAGATTGAATAGGGAAATAGAAAGTATTTCTCATTTCTGCATTTTGTTTTTCCTAGTTTTAGCCGGGAATGAAAGAAGAAAAACAGCAGAAGAGTTGGCTATAACTAATGCTTGAAGTATATTTTTAGACATTTAACAAGCAGAAGTCACATTGTTAGGATTTTCTATTTGGCAAAAGATAGAAAATTCTGAAATGATATTATGAAATCAGTTCAGCTGACATTTCTTTGATTTAGTGGAGCTTCCCCAAACATTTGATCTATTATGTGAAATTTCTTACTTTTTGTTTACTCTTTCTATCTGCTGTTAATGGGTGAGTTAAGCTAGAGCTATTCTAAAAGTATAATATAATCCTCTCTTTGAATAATTTAGGCTAAAAGTAAACTTAACTACTTTATGTAAAGTGAAATCGCTCAGTCGTGTCCGACTCTTTGCGACCCCATGGACTGTAGCCTTCAGGGCTTCTCCCTCCGTGGGATTCTCCAGGCAAGAGTACTGGAGTGGGTTGCCATTTCCTTCTCCAGGGGATCTTCCCGACTCAGGGATCGAACCCGGGTCTCCTGCATTCCAGGCAGACGCTTTAACCTCTGAGCCACCAGGGATCTGAGTCACCAAGATTATGTAAAGTAATATTACATAATTAATCTAAAATTTTAAAAAAGTACTTGAATCACAGTGGCCAAAACAGTCAAATAAATATGCTAAGCAAAAGGTGGTATGTACCATGCCAACATCAAATATATGATCAGTGTCACATGTAAACAGCAGTGAAATGGTGGTTAAAACATGCATCATTTAGTGGTGTAAAATATATGTCTACAAGTTTGTTCTTCAGGGATGTGTGAATAGTATCTGAAAACATAGTCTTCATGGTGGCGATTGTAGAGTTTTTACAATGAAGAATTGTGTCAACCAAAAATTGCAGTTATTTTTTAAAGAGAAGTGTATTTTTTGAGCCAGAAGTATTTTTGTTAAAGGATAAACAGAAATCACCAGTCAGACATTCCAGGTTTGAATTACTTTCACTACAGCAGTCTCTACATCTTTTCTAGACTTTAGTTTTAATTCTGATTCACTCATTTTATAATCAACAGTCTCAGATAAAATGTAACATAATTAAAACATCTTGGATTGTGTGACATTTCACAAATAAATTCCACACAGAATTGGTTATCAAATCACAGCTGTAGTATGAATAAATCAGTCCTACAATGTTGTTCATTATTTGACAGGAAGTGTCTGCTCAGCTTCTTAAAGGGCTGTTTCTATTTGTTTGTTTTGTGTTTGCTTTTTTGTTTTATTTTGAAGAACAAGCAAGTTTCCATCTCTCTGCATTTTCTGTGCAATAATTTTAAGAGATGGATTTCAACAAGTAATAGCTAAAGCACTAGTCATAATACATAACTGCAGCATGTGTTAAGTCTTCCCACAAGAATAGTTATCACCTGTATTATAGGGAGGTTGATCTTGGTTATCAAATACAAGCAAAAAGTATTTCAAAAATCACAGATTCTGATGCTGCAGTGTGAGTTGGAGTGGTACCAACAGTGTAGTGTTAATAGTAGTGATTTGGGATAGATTTTCCACATCTATCTTTTCCAAGCCATGTTTCAGTGCAATTTTTTTGTTTGCAGCTTTTTCCTCTCAGATATAAAGATCAGAGCTTTTCTTGGGAGGATGTTTTTAAAGGGAAATAAGGTGCCTTAATGAGAAAAATATCTCCTTGTCTTGCACTGGAAGTCAGGTGTTTCAGTGTGGTCCATGAAGGAGTTGATCGCTCACCCCTTGGCCCCAGAAGGGTTCACATATGTACAGGGTGCTTGGGGATCCACATCAGTTCCCCCACCTATTTGTCCTGACGCTGGAAAAATTCAGGTCATGAATTTGAGAACAGCCTTGTATTTTGGCTTTGTGCCTTGCTCTCTCTTCTGACAACCAGGTCAGCAGCAGGAGAATAGAAAGCGAAGGTAGCTCTCTTGCTTTTTGTTTCTCTTTGACATAGTTGAGCCAAAAAGAACAAATGTTAGAACAGAAGGTTAGGACAGGCAGGACTCACAAGAAACCTAGTATTATCTAAAATAATTATTCCAGCTCTGTAACATTTCTCCAAAGGGAAAACAAGCAAACAACAACCAAATGAATACTGAAAGAATGGGTAATACTGGGACTTCACTTTATCCCCCAAATAACTTACATTCTGTTGAAATGGTATTAGAACCAACTTTTAGCCTAATGCTAAGCGCTAATGAGAATGGAATACATAGAGGGAAAGCTGTCCACTTCAGATCAGAAAAAAGAAAAAAAAAACAGTGTTATTCAGAAATACTAGGACGTGTATTCCTCATGTTTCCCAGGTTTTGCAGTAGGCACTAGAAGATGAGTCAATTATTCTGAGGGCAAAACAGATAAGGTTTGATTAGTGGGCAAATGGCATGTAAACGAATAAGTAAATGGGAAGAGTCATATTTAAATTTTATTGGTGACTTTTATTAATGCATAGAAGGGGATAACATTGAAATTAACAGTGGGCAGATAAATATGAAAATACAAATTACAGTGGAACATGTTGGGGAGGAAATTGGTATAGAAACCAAGGGGAGAGGGGAGTAACTGTTTAGAAGGATTTCGTGTTGTGTCGATTCTGCGACTGTAGCCCACCAGGCTCCTCTGTCTATGGAATTTTCTAGGCAGGAATACTGGAGTGAGTTGCCATTTCCTTCTCCAGGGAAGATTTTTCAGGGGATCTTCCAGACCCAGGGATCAAACCCGCATCTCTTAAGCCTTCTGCATTGGCAGGCAGATTCTTTACCACTACGGCAGCTGGGAAGCCCCTAGGATTTGGCAGTGGTTAAATAAAGAGCATTTGCTAGATGTAGATGGCAGGGAAGGACATTCCAGGTACAAAGACACAGAGTTTTATATGGTCCTTCAGAAGCTCAGTTTGTGTGTGGCAAAGGAAGAGAGTGTGTGATACAGATTAACATGTTGGAGAAATACACTATACACAGATGCAGATGGCCCTTCATTACAAATCCTGAAAATCTGGACATTTTTCTCCACAGTTTTAACCTAGTTTTACTTTAAAATATGGGTTAACAAAACCTTACAATTTAAGCATTGCACTCATTTCACATGCTAGCAAGGTCATGCTCAAAATCCTTCAAGCGAGGCTTCAACAGTACATGAACTGAGAACTTCCAGAGTTCAAGCTGGGTTTAGAAAAGGCAGAGGAACCAGAGATCAAATTGCCAACATCTCTTGGACCATATGAAAACCAAGAGAAATAGAGAAAAACATCTGCTTCATAGCCTATGCTAAAGCCTTTGACTGTGTGGATCACACAAATTGTGGAAAATTCTTCAGTTCAGTTCAGTTCAGTTGCTCAGTCGTGTCCGACTCTAAAAAGATGGAAATGCCAGACCACCTTACCAGCCTCCTTTGAAACCCGTATGCAGGTCAAAAAGCAACAGTTAGAACTAGACATGGAACAATGGACTGGTTCCAAATTGGGAAATGAGTACGTCAAGGCTGTATGTTGTCACCCTGCTTATTCAACTTCTATGCTGAGTATATCATGCAAAATGCTGGGCTGGATAAAGCACAAGCTAGAATCAAGAATTCTGGGAGAAATATCAATAACCTCAGATATGCAGATGACACCAGCCTTATGGCAGAAAGTGAAGAGGAACTCAAGAGGCCCTTGATGAAGGTAAAATAGGAAAGTGAAAAAGCTGGCTTAAAACTCAACATTCAAAAAAGTAAGATCATGGCATCTGGTCCCATCACTGCATGGCAAGTAGATGGGGAAACAATGGAAAAAGTGACAGACTTTATTTTGGGGGGCTCCAAAATCACTGCAGATGGTGACTGTAGGCATGAAATTAAAAGACACTTGCTCCTTGGAAGAACAGCTATGACAAACCTAGACAGCATATGAAAAAGCAGAGACATTACTTTGCTGACAAAGGTCTGCATAGTCGAAGCTTATGTTTTTTCCAGTAGTCATGTGTGGATCTAAGAGTTGGAACATAAAGAAGGCTGAATACCAAAGAATTGATGTTTTTGAACTGTGGTGTTGGAGAAGACTCTTGAGAGTCCCTTGGACTGCAAGGATATCAAACCAGTCAATCCTAAGGAAATCAGTTCTGAATATTCATTGGAATGACTGATGCTGAAGCTCCAGTGCTATGGCCACCTGGTGCGAAGAACCAGCTCATTTGAAAAGGCCCTGATGCTGGGAAAGACTGAAGGCAAGAGGAGAAGGGGACGACAGAGGATGAGATGGTTGGATGGCATCACCGACTCAATGGACATGAGTTTGAGCAAGCTCTGGGAGATGGTGAAGGACAGGGGATCCTAGAATGCTGGAGTCCATGGGGTCACAAAGAGTCGGACACGACTGAACGACTGAACAATAACAAATATTTTCAATTATACAGCCCAGTTCTAAAGCTAATGAAGATCCTAAAATTGTTTGTTGAATTGGTTTTACATGGGTTCTACACCACTAGAAAATTGGCAGAAATAAACCTGTGCATATTGACTCTTAGTCCACCAGGCTCCTCTGTCCATGGAGTTCTCCAGGCAAGAATCCGTTTCTCCAGGGGATCTTCTCAACCCAGGGATCAAACCCAGGTCTCCCGCATTGTAGGCAGATTCTTTACCATCCGAGCCACCAGGGAAACACATACATATATTTGGATTACATTATATCCACAAGAATTATAGGAACTATCTTTTCTAAGGGCTTCCTTGGTGGCCCAGTAGTAAAGAATCCACCTGCCTATGCAGGACATGCGGGTTCAATCCCTGGATCAGGAAGATCGCCTGGAGGAGGGAATGGCTACCTGCTCCAGTATTCTTGGCTGGAGATTTCCATGGACAGGAGAGCCTGACAGGCTACAACCCATGGGGTCACAGAGTTAGACGTGAGTGAGCAACTGAGCACACATCTTTTCTAAATTCTGAATATGTCAGGAAATTGGATGCAGCTTAACGGACATAAAGGATATTTGAAATGTCATGTGCTCTAGGGTTCTAACATGATTGATATGATATCTTACATTTGAAATCCATGGTTCCATCCATGCTCTAAGGATGCAGAATTAATTAAGTTATATCATGTTAATTACATAACTGCCTTCTCCTTTCATACTTCTACCTGCGCCAAGGTGAACACATCCCAGTATCCTTAGGAAAGAACATGATTAGAATACGTTGGCAGTTCAAGCTGGCCAAGTTTAGCTTGCTAGAGAGGAAATAGGTAGCTGGTGTGTTGCATTTAATTATGGAAGGCTGCAGGATTCCAATGACATATTTACCTCATTTACCTAGATGATATTCTAATATTTATTGGGTCATTTGAGAAACATCTGCAATACTTAGATAAGATGTGCTGTCTCATCTGGGAAAGTGGGCTACAATTCAACTCTACAAGGCTCTGCACTCCTTGTATGAATCCCACTTTATCTTCTGATGAGGTCTCCCCCTTGACCATTTAGCCCACTGGTTAGCACGTAAAACTGGGGCGGCTCGGGTTGTACGTTGGATTCTCCTGAGAGCCAGTGGTCTCTCCACAGTGACGCGTGGCTGCAGCCGTTTACCACAGGCGACCTGGTCCAATGGAGGACAAATGACAGGATCAAATGATCACGGATGAGAAAGTGTTTCTGAACTCTAAGCCAGTATTCAATTAAGAGATTACATTTTAATCATGATAATAATATTGGAGAGCTAGTCCAAGCATGTTGCCATATTAAATCAGTATAATTACCTGTTTATGTGTTTTCCAAACTGATACATTCTGAATCTAAAATTAATAAATTATATGAAGATATTTAAGTCAGTGCCATACATATTTGGAGACATCATAAATTTTTAGTAGGAAATTGAATGAAAACATTATGTTTGTGCAACATACAAAGAAGATTAGGATTATTTTATGTGTACAAAGTAAATTAGTAACTATAATAAGGTATCAATCTGTAGCATATGATATCTACATTTTATATGAAGTCTCTTATTTCTGTTGGCATTTGCAAGGACAAACAAATAGCACGTCTTCCCCCCTTTCCTTTTGAGAGGCAGATGTGGCATTTGTCAGAAGAAAACCAGAATAGCTGTTTTAATGCGATTGCATGATTGAAGATCATGGTGGGGTGTGTTAGCCAATCGGGCTGCCTCAGAATGCATCCAAGACTTAGGTGGATTTACCCTTGGAACTACAGGAAGCACTGAAAAACTGCTGATCATCCTGGGCATGAAGGGGCCCTGGAGGTCTGCTCTCTGAGGGCCAGCTGGCTCTCAAGAGAAGGAAGAATGGGAGTGGGAGAACCCAGTTTCTCATCTGAAATTCACCAGAGAAGTCACTTTTTTCCCCTTGGGGAGCAATAAGGGGTAAAGAACCTGCCTACCAGTGCAGAAGACACAGGAGACTCAAGTTCAATCCCTTGGCCGGGAAGATCTGCTGGAGAAGGGAATGGTAACCTACTCCAATATTCTTGTGTGGGCAATCCCATGGATCAGGGACAGGAGCCTGGGAGGCTATAGTCCATGGGGATACAAAGAGTCGGACATGACTAAACATGAACCACATATGGACATGCAGGACTGTTTTCCTGTTAGATACCCCTTTCATCAGAATGTGAAATAAGTGACCTCAAATCTAGTGACTAATTACTTTACATGCAGTGTTCACCTTTGTATGCACCATTCAGGTCATGTGTTACCTTAACACGTATCGCTTCACTTAATCTTCAGAAATCCTGTGTGTATGTGTGTGTGTGTGAGTGTGCATGTGTAGTTATCTCCCATTTTATTCACTGCGGTGGCTAAATCAAATAACTTAATTAAATGTTCAAAATATTAAGCATTCTGGCCCAGATAAGAGACAAAGGCAAAGCCGAGACATAGAAGTCCAGTGACCAACTGGTATGCTGCCCTCAAAAATTCTAAAAGGTTTCCAATCTAAGCATACATAGAAATTCTGAAAAGTTTAAATCCCTGAGAAAGGTGTATTTGGCAACTTCAAGATTATTAATAATGCCTAAAACACACAAATCAGAATCAATGCATAAAGTATATAACAGTAAAATGAAGACTATTTTTTTAACGTGTTACTCAAATATTTTGTTTAATGAAATCTATAAATTTGATAAAACATTTATTTTTTTTGAATTTTATTTTTACTTTATTTTACTTTACAATACTGTATTGGTTTTGCCATACATTGACATGAATCTGCCACGGATGTATATGAGCTCCCAATCCTGAAAGAGACACGTGTACCCCAGTGTTCATTGCAGCACTGCTTATAATAGCCAGGATTTGGAAACACCCTAGATGTCCATCAGCAGATGAATAGATAAGAAAGCTTTGGTACATGTACACAATGGAGTATTACTCAGCCATTAAAAAGAATACATTTGAATCAGTTCTAATGAGATGGATGAAACTGGAGCCGATTATACAGAGTGAAGTAAGCCAGAAAGAAAAACACCAATACAGTATACTAACACATATATATGGAATTGTGTATGCGAGACAGCAAAAGAGACCCAGATGTATAGAAGTGAAGACTATTGTATAAAATCACATTTTAGTCAACATGATTAAAATGCCCAAGGGATAACTTTGAAACAATATAAATATTTCTCATTTTATTTTATCTGTGGAGCTGTGATATTTGCAAGTGTTCCAAAGGTGCCTTTTTCACTTTTTATCCTCCTGGTACAAAGTGCAGCAGAAATAAATGACTGATTCCCCTTGGTTTTAATCACCTACCTAATAAGTGTTTCTTAGCGACTGAACTGAACTGATGAAAAATACTAGCTAGTAGTGTGAACAAAAATTATTTATCATCTTTTCTTACCCAGAGTTCTTATTTCTGTATAGAAAAGAAGTTCTTTTAGTAAAGTTGGCCAAATAATGTAACATGTAAAATGAAAACATTTCAGAGTGAAAGGGAGTTTGATTGTTAGTCTGAGACAGCAAGCATAAACTGGCACATACTAAGAAAAATACTGAATTATAAAGAAGCAATTTGATGTACCTCATTTAGCATGACCTTTGATTCAGTTCAGATCAGTCGCTCAGTCGTGTCTGACTCTTTGCAACCCCATGAATCACAGCACGCCAGGCCTCCCTGTCCATCTCCGTCTCCCGGAGTTCACTCAGATTCACGTCCATCGAGTCAGTGATGCCATCCAGCCATCTCATCCTCTGTCGTCCCCTTCTCCTCCTGCCCCCAATCCCTCCCAGCATCAGAGTCTTTTCCAATGAGTCAGCTCTTCGCATGAGGCGGCCAAAGTACTGGAGTTTCAGCTTTAGCATCATTCCTTCCAAAGAAATCCCAGGGTTGATCCCCTTCAGAATGGACTGGTTGGATCTCCTTGCAGTCCAAGGGACTCTCAAGAGTCTTCTCCAACACCACACTTCAAAAGCATCAATTCTTCGGCGCTCAGCCTTCTTCACAGTCCAACTCTCACATCCATACATGACCACAGGAAAAACCATAGCCTTGACTAGATGGACCTTAGTCGGCAAAGTAATGTCTCTGCTTTTGAATATGCTATCTAGGTTGGTCATAACTTTTCTTCCAAGGAGTAAGCCTCTTTTAATTTCATGGCTGTAATCACCATCTGCAGTGATTTTGGAGCCCTCAAAAATAAAGTCTGCCACTGTTTCCACTGTTTCCCCATCTGTTTTCCATGAATTGATGGGACCAGATGCCATGATCTTCGTTTTCTGAATGTTGAGCTAAGCCAACTTTTTCACTCTCCACTTTCACTTTCATCAAGAGGCTTTTTAGTTCCTCTTCACTTTCTGCCATAAGGGTGGTGTCATCTGCATATCTGAGGTGATTGATATTTCTCCCGGCAATCTTGATTCCAGCTTGTGTTTCTTCCAGTCCAGCGTTTCTCATGATGCACTCTGCATAGAAGTTAAATAAGCAGGGTGACAATAGACAGCCTTGATGTACTCCTTTTCCTATTTGGAACCTGTCTGTTGTTCCATGTCCAGTTCTAACTATTGCTTCCTGACCTGCATACAGATTTCTCAAGACCTTTGTTTAGGGAACATATAACCTATACTTACAAGCTCCAACTCTACCATTGGCCAGAGTTGGCTACATCAGTGCTATTCAGTGTGTGGCCTTGGACTCCTGCCCTTTGGTGACCTGTTTTTTACTCATCTATAACAAGTTAAGGAACTTGTATTAAAATGTAAATGTTCAGTCATAAGTCATGTCCGACTCTTTGTGACACCATGGACCCTCCAGGCTCCTCTGTCCATGAGGTTCTCTAGGCAAGAATACTGGAGTGGGGTGCCATTTCCTTCTCCAAAAATGTAAATGTACTGTTATGAAACACAGATATAGTCAGGTTACATTGTTTTGTAACCTGCCTCTCAAAAAGGAAACAATGAGTCAAGTTATATTATGATTAATACTCTGGCACTTTTTTTCTTTTTAGCTTTCTCAAATAAGGTTTTTTTAATTGAAGTATATGTTCTTTGGAAGGAATGATGCCAAAGCTGAAACTCCAGTACTTTGGCCACCTCATGAGAAGAGTTGACTCATTGGAAAAGACCCTAATGTTGTGAGGGATTGGGGGTAGGAGGAGAAGGGGACGACAGAGGATGAGATGGCTGGATGGCATCACCGACTTGATGGACGTGAGTCTGAGTGAATTCCAGGAGTTGGTGATGGACAGGGAGGCCTGGCATGCTGTGATTCATGGGGTCGCAAAGAGTCAGACGTGACTGAGCAACTGAACTGAACTAAACTGAAAAGTTGATTTACAGTGTTGTGTTAATTATTTCTATACAGCAAAGTGATTCAGTTATACATATATATGCTTTTAAAATAATCCTTTCCATTACGGTTTATCATAGGATATTGAATATAGTTCTCTGTGCTATACATTAGGACCTTATTGTTTATCCATTCTATATATAAAAGCTTATATGTGCTAAGCCCAACCTCCCACTCCACCCTTCCTCTAACCCACCCTGCTCTCAGCAATTGCCTGTCTGTTCTCTGTGTCCAGGGCACTGATTTCTCACCCCCTGCAAACTGACACTTTGCCATAATCAAATGTATTTCTCCAGAAGTGGCGAGAGACACAGGCACGTTACCTCGCAGACATTCAGGGAGTAAGTCTTCTTCTATCTTGGAATGATGCTTTACTCAAAGATTAAGCTCTTGGATAAAGTTTTAGGAGCTAGCCTGGAGAAGATAGCAGTCGCCTCTTCAGCTTGCTGCTCATTGCCCAGAACTAGTCACGTGGCTCCAATCTAACTATAAGAGAGGTTGGGAAATGTAGTTGTCTAGTGAGTCAATTAATTTAAAGATTAGGAGAAGTCTGACAATTGGGACAACACTTTATGAATCACATTTACAATCCACGAGAAGTAAAAGTTGGATTAACTGGGATCATTTAGGCTTTTAAGAGTATAACTGTGCTGTCCAATGTCACATAACTATAATAATTAAAGAATTGTTGTAGAATATATTTATTATAAAAATAGTATATAATAGTTCAGGCATAGTCATTTTAGGATTTTGTGTGATAAAGATACCTAATTTTGTATTTTACCAATTAAAAAGAGCTTCATAGCTCTTGTTCTTTATTCCCTTTAATGGCATAGTAATTTTGTGAGACATGTACTTTTATATCCATTTGCATATATTGAAACTATGGAACAAAAAGAATCAAAAAACTTTGCTGAAAGTCATTTTTGGGGGAAACAATAATTAATACCTGCTATATTCCAAGCATTAGCCATGGGTTGAAACAAGGATGAAAAAAAATCTAGATTTACTTACTTCCCTTTTCATCCTGTTGTTATAAAGAACAACTTCTACATGATAGTAGGGATATCTTTTAACTGGAAGAGTTCTTTATTACAAAATTTGGGGCTCAGAGTATACGTGTCATGGCTGATCAAGTAGTTGCTCCATTTTTGGTGATAAATGGAAGAACATGAACAAGGCTGGCCTCTCCAGTGTGCTACACATTATAAAACTTAAGAGAGAGGCATAGAATGTTATTCCTGAGGAGACATGACTCAGGAATGTTTGCCCTTGAGTTGAAGTAAATCAAGGAACACAATATTTTTACTCATCAAATATAATGCTATGAAAGTTTTAAAACTCAGTTACTTTTTGCTCATTTTAATGATATTCTATATTACATGCTCCTATATATAGTTTAATGGAGTTCTTCAAAGGATTATACGGTATTCTCCATGTTTTCTTTTTTCTTCTAAAATTCACCTGGTTAATTAAGAACATGGAGCTAATGGTGTTGTAATCAAGAGATTCATACACCAGAGATACCTTAGCTTCTTCAGTTCCAAGAAACTCAACCCAACATGTTTTTCAAAAATGTATGCAATTATGTACAGAATACTTAAAATTTGGGGGAGAATAAAGTATGGGGCAGGACCAATCAGGAATAAATATTAGTTGAGAGTGCATACTTAACTGAGAGTAAGTCAGTGGTATTATCTCTGTACACAAAGAACAGCAAAGTATACTGAATTTAATAGATGGGACTACAGTCATTATTTATTTAAGGGAGATTTTTAGGAACTTTTTGTAGTATGATACCTGAAAAAGATATGAAAGTTTTAGCTGTATGAAACTTTCAGGGTGAAATGTGAAACTCTTTTCTACAGTTTTGGATTTCGTTTTGAAACTCAAAACTCAGCCCCATTTTGGAGGGTTTGCAGACGTTGGCTACATCCAAGCATCTCACAGGCTTTCTATCTCTGCTAACCTTTTTATCCATTACAGGAACTTGGAGCCTTATATTTTAAGTCTGCCTACCTCTTGGTAGGTCACATACATTTGTGAGTCAACAGTAGCAGAATTATATGTTGTTACTGTAAGATGGCAAAAGTTCTTTAGACATTATTCAGTATGAGCCATTTTTCTGAGGAAGAAGCATTGCTAAACCCAACTACAATAGAAAACAATTCTTGACTTTTGTGTTCAGTTCAGTTCAGTCGCTCAGTCGTGTCCGACTCTTTGCGACCCCATGAATCGCAGCATGCCAGGCCTCCCTGTCCATCACCAGCTCCCGGAGTTCACTCAGACTCACGTCCATTGAGTCAGTGATGCCATCCAGCCATCTCATCCCCTATCATCCCCTTCTCCTCCTGCTTGGCAAATGCTGAGTTATACTGTAATTACAAACAACTCCAAATCTCAGTGGTCTGAAAAACCAAGTTTTGATTTTCAGTGATACAGCCTGTCTCATGTGGTCATCAGGGCAGTTCTGTACTTGCAGGAGGAAGCGGATATGATGAATTACCTGTTGGTAATGAGCTTTTACTGGGCATATCATGTCTGTCATATGCCATTGACCAAAGCAAGTCGCATAAGCTTGCCTAGTTTGAAAGTGGGTGGGGAAAGGCAGTCCTTCCCTCTGAAGGCCATCCTTTCATATACATGCAAGGCTAGAAGAACTGTACCAACTGTGAACATCCCTGTATTCTATCTTTAAGTTGAGAGACATAGAGAAATAAATTATCTTAGTATTCAATTTTACTGTTTCAAAACTTCCTAGAAAATATATTTTATTTTAAATATTGGAATTTTACACTCAGTGATCTTTCTGCGTGTGTGTGTGTGTGTGTGTGTGTGTGTGTGAGTGGTTATTAGAGCACACTCCCAAGCCAAAGCTAAGGTCTTTCTCTTACTAGATTGGTGACCTTAGGCATCTTGCTTAACATCTTTGTGTTTCATCTCTAAGGTGGTTCTAATAACAGTCACCAGTTTATAAGGCCATTCTGAGAATTTAGAGAGAAAATACATGCAAGGGACTAAGGCAGATCCTGCCACAGAATGGGCACTCAATACATACTATTGTGGCACGGTTTTTATTTCCTCCTTTTGAATCCTCTCAGTCTATTTAGATTTTTAATGTCGTTTTTGTCTCTTAGAATCTTGTCCTTCACCCCATAAACCTATGTGGTCATCAGTGCCTTGAAGTTAATTCCTTTAATGTAGGCATCAGCAAACTATGGTCCTATGAGTGGAGAATAGTTTCCATATTTTTAAAGGATTGTAAAAAGCAACAACAAGAATAATTGTGATGCAGAACCTGAAATATTCACGGTATGACCCTGTTCACAAAAGCTTGCCAGTCCCTACTCTAAAGCCTTGTAGCTGTGGCCTCTTTTCACAACTGACAGCTACATTTATTGCATTGCTATCTTATTCCTCATCTCATTTTCTGGTCCTGGTTGACTTCCCAATACTCAACTTTCACACCTCAGATTTCTGCCTAGAGGATAAGTGGTTAGGACAAGGACATTTTCTACTTAATTTTATTCCTAAGTTAATTTCACTTCAGTGCAGTTCAGTCACTCAGTCGTCTCTGACTCTTTGCGACCCCGTGAATCGCAGCACACCAAGCCTCCCTGTCAATCACCAACTCCCGGAGTTCACTCAAACTCATGTCTATTGAGTTGGTGATGCCATCCAGCCATCTCATCCTCTGTCATCTCCTTCTCTTCCTGCCCCCAATTCCTCACAACATCAGGGTCTTTTCCAGTGAATCAACTCTTCGCATGAGGTGGCCAAAGTACTGGAGTTTCAGCTTTAGCATCATTCCTTCCAAAGAACACCCAGGACTGATCTCCTTCAGAATGGACTGGTTGGATCTCCTTGCAGTCCAAGGGACTCTCAAGAGTCTTCTCCAACACCACACTTCAAAAGCATCAATTCTTTGGCGCTCAGCTTTCTTCACAGTCCAACTCTCACATCCATACGTGACTACTGGAAAACCCATAGCCTTGACTAGATGGACCTTTGTTGGCAAAGTAGTGTCTCTGCTTTTTAATATGTTATCTAGGTTGGTCATAACTTTCCTTCCAAGGAGTAAGCATCTTTTAATTTCATGGCTGCAGTCACCATCTGCAGTGATTTTGGAGTCCCCAAAAATAAAGTCTGCCACTGTTTCCACTGTTTCCCCATCTGTTTTCCATGAATTGATGGGACCAAATGCCATGATCTTCGTTTTCTGAATGTTGAGCTTTAAGCCAACTTTTTCACTCTCCTCTTTCACTTTCATCAAGAGGTTTTTTAGTTCCTCCTCACTTTCTGCCATAAGTGTGGTGTCATCTGCATATCTGAGGTTATTGATATTTCTCCCAGCAATCTTGATTCCAGCTTGTGTTTCTTCCAGTCCAGTGTTTCTCATGATGTACTCTGCATAGAAGTTAAATAAGCAGGATGACAATATACAGCCTTGACATACTCCTTTTCCTATTTGGAACCAGTCTGTTGTTCCATGTTGAGTCCTAACTGTTGCTTCCTGACCTGCATATAGGTTTCTCAAGAGGCAGGTTAGGTGTTCTGGCATTCCCATCTCTTTCAGAATTTTCCACAGTTTATTGTGATCCACACAGTCAAAGGCTTTGGCATAGTCAATAAAGCAGAAATAGGTGTTTTTCTGGAACTCTCTTGCTTTTTCAATGATCCAGCGGATGTTGACAATTTGATCTCTGGTTCCTCTGCCTTTTCTAAAACCAGCTTGAACATCTGGAATTTCACAGTTCATGTATTGCTGAAGCCTGTCTTGGAGAATTTTGAGCATTACTTTACTAGCGTGTGAGATGAATACAATTGTGCAGTAGTTTGAACATTCTTCGGCATTGCCTTTTTTGGGGATTGGAATGAAAACTCACCTTTTCCAGTCCTGTGGCCACTGCTGACTTTTCCAAATTTGCTGGCATATTGAGTGCAGCACTTTCACAGCATCATCTTTCAGGATTTGAAACAGCTCAACTGGAATTCCATCACCTCCACTAGGTTTGTTCATAGTGATGCGCTCTTAGGTGCACTTGACTTCACATCCAGGATGTCTGGCTCTAGGTGAGTGATCACACCATCATGATTATCTTGGCTGTGAAGATCTTTTTGTATAGTTCTTCTGTGTATTCTTGCCACCTCTTCAGCAATGGTAAATATTTACTGGATTCTTTACTGAGCATCAGATTAAGTTAGTAATACTGAAGCTCCTTAGAGCAGAATTGATAATTTGGGAACTACCTGAGGAGAATTTCTCTTTTAAGATGGGAAAAAGCCTGGGGAGGAGCCAGAAGAAAGAGGTAAGTTGTTGGAACAGAAAAAAAAAGAAAAAAAAAAGGTAAGAAATAAGTGCAGAGAAGGCAATGGCACCCCACTCCAGTATTCTTGCTTGGAAAATCCCATGGATGGAGGAGACTGGTGGACTGCAGTCCATGGGATCTCGAAGTCAGACATGACTGAGCAACTTCCCTTTCACTTTTCACTCTCATGCATTGGAGAAGGAAATGGTAACCCACTCCGGTGTTCTTGCCTGGAAAATCCCAGGGACAGAAGAGCCTGGTGGGCTGCCTTCTCTGGGGTCGCACAGAGTCGGACACGACTGAAGTGACTTAGCAGCAGTAGCAGCAGTAAGGAATAAGTGATGGAGCCAGAGAGGGGAGTGAGGCTCAGAGGGTATTCAGAACGGTATCCATTCATTCTTTCTACACATGTTTAAAAATGCCATATTGGAAAAACATCACTATAGACATGGGATATGATGGTGAACAAAACAAAATAAAGAGACTAGACCATCATAAAGTTTACATTCTTAAAGACAGATTGTAAACAAATAATTAGAACCTTGCTCATAGTTTGAAGGCAAATCATTATCACATTAATTGTATGAACTTGGGTTGTATTATCCCAATATTGTCTGTGGAGACTGATACAGACATTTACTGTAATCATATCATGCTAGCTCACAAGAGCCAGTTATTAAATTGGGGGGGGGGTCGATTTTGGGAATTAGTTTTTAAACACAACCATTGTTTAAAATTAAATAATGTAAACTTATAATTAAATAAACTGTGGCTCAGTGGTAAAGAGTCCGCCTGCCAATGCAGGAGACACCAGAGATGCAGTTTCGATCCCTCGGTTGGGAAGATCCCCTGGAGGAGGAAACAGCAACCCACTTCAGTATTCTTGCCAGGAAGATCTCATGGACAGAGGAGCCTGGCAGGCTACAGTCCATAGGGTCTCAGAGAGTCAGACACAACTGCGTGACTGAAACCACACACAAATACTCCAAACCTATCACATCCTTATCATTTTGCTACTCTTTACTATTAGCTATGCTATTGAGGTTATTCATATCATTTATATCCCGATGGTAGACATGTTATAATGGTGTGCACCCAGTTCAATACCATGTCATTAGCAAGTCATAGAGCCAGAAGCCCAACTTACACATCTCAATGATTCCAATCTGCCTATCCTTACACTTCTCAAATCATAGTTCTTAATACAGTCTGCATCAGATCCCCCAGCAGGGGATAAGCACTAGGAGATTCTTGGATCTTGAACCAAAACTCCTGATTCAGAATTTCTGGAACTGGGGCCAAAGAACCTGGAAACTTCTTATTCACTGTAGGCTATTTATATGCTCTTTCTAAAATAAGAGAACCATGTGTTCTTCATCATATTTTCTCTCAAACATTATCTTCCTAAACAATAAGATTCCACAATCTGAAATAAACTGTGATTTTGAGAGAGTACAGAGAGAAGAGGTACTTGCAAGAAAAATGATTTTTCCTTACTTCTTTGGCTAAGTTATTATTGGAAAGAAAGTTTAGTGAACATGCTTTATCTATCTATCTATCTATCTATCTATCTATCTATCTATCTACCTATCTATACACATCTATATTTACTTAGGTATATGCATGTGTATTTTATGTACATGGATGTATATATGTGTGTGATTCATACTGTATATGATAATCTTGGTCAAGTATGTTCAAATGGCAACAATAATAACTTCAGAGAGCCACTCTAATGCTCCCTTTCCCCATACCTTGTTGAGAGATCATGCGCTCTTGTTATCAAGGATTTCTCAGGAGGGGTATATTCTATAAGATCCTCCTGAGTTAGCCAAAGCCAGATAGCAAAATAAAACAGCCAGCCACCTCATGTGCTTTTCACCAGTCTAAAAGAATCAGAGTGATTCCCCAAGGTCTGAACCTTATTCCTTCCTGTAGTATATCAACTTCCAAAGGATTTTAAAGAATACAGCACAACAGGGTAGTCACTTAAGGCAGAAAATGCGTCTTCACCAATGCGGAGCCTCCTGTTGGAATGGATTAATCATCAAAGTCGATTATTCTGTCAAATTCTCCAAGGGTGAAATCACACATCTTACCACTGGTGTGTGGGGCCGGCATTACCTTCATCTTAACTGGCACAGATACAAACTGTGAGTAACTTGTATGCACTGCAAAGGAGGAAGTGCTGATACATTTAAAAGGGAGCTGCTTCTCCAGCAGCACCTGCCCAGAAGTTGCTGAAAAATTATACTCCATGCCCGTCTTTCAATATTCCCTACTGATAGGTCAGCAGTTATTACAAAACTACTGATAAGAATCTGCTTGGTGCTTCTGGGATCATGTTAACCAAAATGGAACCACTGAGTCAGAAAAAAGCAGAGAGATGAATCAGAGAAGCTAACATCTCTGTCGTTTTTGCCAGTTTATATCATATCCAACCTTCAGGGCAAAAGCAAATTCTTAACTCTTTGCAGGGTTTTCCCCATCACTACGGAGAGTTTATCCCTTGCCCTGTTCTCGTTGTCTCGCTGGTTCTCTGATCACCACCACACTGTCATTGCTTCCAGTGTTTACTGATATTTATCTTACATTATTGGCATTTCCTTATATGCATTTCTCTGATGGATTGTTTAGCTCTTTTAGGCCAGAAATATGCCATAGCTTTTTCTGTGGCCTCTTCAGTATTGAGCACATAGTAGATACTTAATAAATTCTAGTTGGCTGACATATTAAACGGAATGATACTGTTCTCTGGCTTTGGTAACATATTTTTGTATTTAAAAAAATGTTTCACTTGAAAGTTACTGCTTCAGTCATGAAGTATTTTCTTTTTCTATCCTTAAAATCTAGAATAGAAACAGAATTAAAATTATTCATATTTGAGAACGGAGAAAAGCAAATCATATTAATATTTACATAGTGTGCTATGGGTTCCTATTGAAGCTTCACGTGCGTTTTTCTTCCACATCCCAGAGGAGTAGCCCCACGTCCTGGTGGCAAAAGCAGACTCAGAAATGACAAATAGCCTACCTATCATCTTATGGTTAGGAAGTAGCTAGGCTGGGACTTGAACTTACGGCATTCAACTCCAAGTGCTATACTCTTTGCAGCACAGTACCTACTATCTAGAGACGGAGTCCTTGTCTTTGTCAGTAAAGCACTGTGTGACCTTAAGTCATGAAACCTCCCTAAGAAGCTCTTACATCAACAATAAAATAAAATAACTAGGGCCCCAACATTTAGTCATCTAAAATGTGAGGTCATGTTATTATGCAGTCATTGGTCACAGCCATCCTGAGCTACCTGGAACTTCTAAGCCCTGGCTTCTGGAAGTGAAGATCCCTGGCTGCGATTTAGCGCCACCTGGTGGCAAGTGTTCAGCCTGGCTCAAAAAATCGAATGGGGATGATTATGCATGCGATGGATGCTAGAACATCTAGAATAGGAACAGTAGTTCCAAGAATCTCTGGGTTCATTAATGCCAATTACTTCTGCCTGGTGCAAAAAAAAAGTTAGTCCTGGAGAATAACCCTCAGCCTCCATGAGAAAATGAGAACTTTAGTGTACTTCCATTTTTAAACAGTGGCTGGATGGAGAATAGAAGTTATTCACTAGTCAGATTATATCTGAATTTATATAAACATCAGGCACATTATTGCAAGATGCAATTGTACTTTGAATTCTTGTGCTAAAAATCAAGTGAGATAATGTCTTTGAAAATGGCTTTTGCAAAGTTTAAGGCACTAATAGAATGCAAGGGATTATCATAAATTGGTAATTCCTTTAGAGAAAATTGTCCAGTGTTAATAATAAATATGACAAAATATGCATTTTTTTTTCATTTTAAGTCCATACATTCTGCTGCTCTGATTTGTCGTTGCCCTGATTCTGTCTTCAAAAGAATTCTGAAAAACAAAGTCTACTGATCCCTAGTTCAAAAACTCTTCAATAATTCATACCTCCCAAAACCCCTCATTGCTTGTTATTAAAACGCAATTCCAGTGCCTTACTTTGCCGTGTTTATGTACCCCTGTTTTACATATATTTCCTTATTTAGCCACCACAGAAATTCCATTTAACAAATGAGGCCCAGTTGTAGAGAGATGGCTTATTAAAGATCATCCATTTATTAAATGTCAAATTTGATCCTCTAACTCAAAGTCCACTAACTCCAATTATATTACTTTTTTCTACTGCTTCTTCCTTTGTCTGACATTTGTGGTTTTGTATGATCTTACCCCGAACTGTTTTTCCAAGTTCATTTTCAGCCCCTTCTAGTTTATTCTCCTGCATAGGCATGTCTTTTTCAAATTTAAAATATTTTACAAGTTGTCGTCTGTAAAGCTTATATACTGACAAAACTCAAGCGATGGTGATGTCTGGATCAGCACTACCATCGTCCCAATCACCAGTTAAATTGTGCTAATAGTAATTGAGATGCCTCACAGTACAAATGTACTGTGTTAATTATGTGGTAGTTAGAATCACCATGTCTTTTCACTGGTCTTGTAAATGATACCAAAAAAAAAAAAAAAAAGAAAGAAAAATACACACACACACGCACACATACCATAGACACTTTGGTGCTAGATAGAACAATACACTTTGTTCTATCTAGCACCAAAGTGTAACCATAAACAAAACAAGCTTATTAGGCAGGCTGTATTATATATTATAATCATATAATATAACTTGGACAGGCTTGGGTTTGTTTCCTCTCACAGACATCTATTAACTTGTCACCTTGAGCATATTACCTAATCTCCCTGAACCTCAGTGTTGTCTTATGTAAAATGGGGATGATTATAATTGCAGAGAGCTTCCCTAGTGGTTCAGTGGTAAAGAATCTGCCTGCAATGCAAGAGACTGCCCGCAGTGCAGGAGATGCAGTTTCAATCCCTGGGTCGGGGAGATCCCCTGGAGAAGGAAATGGCACCCACTCCAGTTTTCTTGCCTGGGAAATGCCACGGACAGAGGAGCCTTGTGGGCTACAGTCCATAGGGTCACGAGAGTCAGACACAACTTAGCAACTAAACCACCACCACCATAATTGCAGAAGCGTTATCCTAAAATATTTATAAAGAAGAGTTTTAGGTAATATTAATACATATACAGAGTGCTTACCACAAATTATAGTAACAAGTAAAACTCATATATTCGTTATTATCGTTGTTGTTATATTTAGTGATGTTACTATTATTAGTCATTACACCCTTCATTGTGCCTGATTATCTGGGTAAGATCAAAGCCAACTGGAATGAACGATATAATTAATAGACTGATAAGTGTCTCCAAACCAGCAGTCCTTTGTGATTAATATTTTATGGTGGGTTCCATTTTCAGATTAAATTTAACAGCCTTGATATCTATGCAGAGGCCAATACCGAAATACTGAGTCATCTCATTGGATAATTTTCTGTTAGAATAATAGGTGTCAAGTTTAAATGACACTTCACTGGAGCCACAGCCATCCTTAACATGCAGAGAAAACTTTCCTCAATTTACATGTCACGTTTACCTTACATAGAGCATACATTTATTTGAAAGATGTCATTAGGACCTCCAGTAACCTGGCCATAGTCAGTGATTGTAAGTGAGCTAACAACCATCTAGGGATGAAAACAAATGGACTGAAAGTCAATTTATTATCTACATCGCTCTGCTGGTGTTCTTAGGAGCTGTCCTGTATGCCTTCCATTCTGAGTCACCCCTGCTCTATCAGTGTCCTTTTTCAAGATTCACTTTTCCATGTTTTACACATTTCACAAGACTTAGCTCTCAAGTTTCCCATAAATGAATATTGAAATAGAATGAATTACCTTGATATCTAAAACTTTAATCCTAAGTTTACAGAGTTTTCTTAGTTATTTATGATTACTTACTCTTATTTATGATTAACTTTATCTATGATTAATTTACTATTTATTAATCACTAATAAATAGCTAGTGTTCATTATATTGAGCGGGTACCCCAGCATAGTCTTGTTAAAACCTTGAGCTGCAGATCAAGCTCAGTCATTTCATGAAAAGTATCTCCAGGTAACCTAATTTCAAGAGAACATCTCACTGCCCTGCCAGTCAGCCAGATCACTCTTATTTTCTTTAAGGAGAAAGTCTGACTTTGTTTTCCAATTCAATTAAGCATGTTAATCCATGTCCCCAGAACCATATTCTCTCTTCTGAATTTGATCCATAAATAGATATATAGAGAAAGCATGAACCCTTACCAAGAGTTGTGTCACCTGGAGGGAAGAGGCCCCAGCCCACTTCAGTATTTCAGATGTGCTTTTAAAGCACTTTCCCTTTAATAGAGGGGCTTCCCACGTGGGACTAGTGGTAAAGAACCCACCTGTCAATGCAGGAGACTTAAGAGCCCTGGGTTCAGTCCCTAGGTTGGGAAGATCTCCTGGGGGAAGGCATGGCAACCCACTCCAGTAGTCTTGCCTGGAGAATCCCATGGACAGAGGAGCCTGGCGGGGTATAGTCCACAGGGTCGCACAGAGTTGGACACGACTGAAGCAACTTAGCGTGCACACACGCACACATGCACACACACGCACACACACACACGCCTTTAACAGAGGCTGTATCCTAGAGCTTTCCCTTTGTTTTGGCAAGCTGGAGTTTTTAACACTTTGCTGTGAGGCGCTGTAAAAATGGATTGTACCTTTTGTTTATAAAGACAGAAGTGGACTTCTGTGAATGGAAGGGCAAAAGAGAGAACTAGTGAAAATGAAACTACATTGCTGAGAACTTAGAAAATGACTCCCTTGAATCACCTATGCAGGCAAAATCCTGGAACATCTGGTACTTTGAACAGTTCACATACCCCAGTTAAGAGACAGCTGCTCCAAGACACAGAGCATGATACAAACTTGTCATTCAGTAAGTAAATATGGAATGACTGGATTTCACCACAATTTATTTAGCCTTCTATTTTGTATACATGCAAGCTAAGTCACTTCAGTCATGTCTGACTCTTTGTGATCCCATAGACTGTAGCCCACCAGGCTCCTCTGTCCATAGGATTCTCCAGGCAAGAATACTGGTGTGGTTGCCATGCCCTTCTTCAGGGGCTCTTCCCCATTCAGAGATCGAACCCATGTCTCATGTCTCCTGCATTGGCAAGCAGGTTCTTTACCACTACATTTATAGCCATATATATTTATCTGTAAATAGATAGCTATAACTATATTTCATATACATTTAATAGACCGATTATATAGCATAAAATTAATGAGACCACATGTCTTCTTAACTTTGTATGATATACAAATATTCTGACTATAAAACATATTATATTTTATACTGTATAAGCTGAGATAATGTATATGGTATCTCATTAAAATTTATGTATAATTATATAATCTGACCACATTCTAGATATATCAAAAGTCATTTTATCTATTTGTTTTTATTATTTGAGTACAGCTACTACAAAATTTAAAATTACATATAAGGCTAGCAAATATATTTCTATAGATGTTGCCAAACTTGTCGGATACAAAAGCCTAATGTTTATCCCTGTCCCTTTGAAGTTTTTCTCTTTATTTCACCCTCTGCTTCCAAAAAGCTTTATTTCCTGTCTATCAAAATATTATCTAGACTAAGTCTAAATTTCTGTTTTATTGAAAAATGGTAAATTCTTTGGATCTTTATTTCTGTTATTTTTAATTGTTTCACTTTCTTCCTTGGATACAACTATATTTGTGGATAAGATTTCTTTCTCTACTTTTGCAGTGCACCATCTAAAAACCCCTCTGCCTTGTTTTCCTAATGGAGAAATTTTTAAATGTGCACCTGCATAACTGATTCAACTTCCTGCAGTGTCAGTTCTGTTGTCTAGCCTCCAAGAAATCTTATTTTTCTTTTATAGTTGTTTCCTTAAAATGATTCCTTTCAGTCCTATCCAGACACCTTTGCACATCAACTGGTATTTCCTTATGGCTTTCTTCCCCGCTGTCCTATACTTCCATGTCTTCCTATCTTTTATTGTTGATATCATTTACTTTCTGAAAAACTTGCATATTGCAAGTCATTTTTAAAAGTATATGGTTCCTCTAAGTCAGACGGTGTATACTTTTCCTTCTTTTTTAGTAAATTATCTAGGCTATTCAAACTTCCTCATCCTTGAATGAGAAGAGAGAATTGGAAATTCCAGAACTGGTTTTTCCCAGGAGACCAAGGTGATTGCTGTCCATCAGTTAGAATACTTTTTAGGGAAAGGGGATACTATTCACAACTGTACCAATACTAGAGACATAAATTGGGATGCAGGATTGCTCTACCTTAACCTCACGCTCTGTCCTGTGAACAATGGTCCAATGGTCCTTTTCAGATCTATAGCAGGAAGGTTGGAAACACAGCTCAGAACTCAGAACCTAGTTTCTATGATTTACCAGTGTTCAGTGGATTATATAGGCTGCACTATGAAGGCTTCTCCTTGTCCCTCCCTCTCTAAGTTTTTACCTTCAAAGGATGCAGTGCCCTAAGCAAATCTCTTCTATTTATTCTTTCCATGTATCATCTCTCCAAGTAGCTTCCTTTCCAGGTAATTAATTTTAGGGAAAGGGGTAGTTGGGTCATTGAATAGACAGGTTCTTATGAATAGAGGTAGAAAACAGTATCCTGATCATGTCAAAAATAGAGGCAAAATATCCCAAGATACTGTGGAAGCAGTTTACAGGAAAGAGAGAAGTAAAGTTGCTTACTTTTTGACTATATAGATTTGTTCTGTTTTCTGCTTGTCTAGCCATTAATTGCTTTATGTGGTATAATTTCAGTGACCTTTCAGCTGGGGAAGTTCCATCAGTTTCTAACAGTTAACTTTTGGATGTCTCAAGGATGCTCTGATTTTTTTTTTTCATCTTCTGGTTCTTGCTTGGGTATTTTAATAAAAAATGGAGAGGCTACATCATGATTACCAGTGATGTTAGATTTTAATTTTTATCATGGGCTCCTACATAATACTTGGCATCCTGTAAAATTGAAATCTTCTTTCTTCTCCCTATCTGAAGAGGAGAAGGCTGAAGGGAACCCAATGGTTAATAGTGATTTGTAGTGATAAAGAGGGGAACTAGTTTTTGTATTGTGTAAAGAAGTGGTTCAACAAAGAACAACTAATCCCAAGAATCTTCTGAGCTACTCAACCCTGCCAAGGAGCTCTCTCTTGGTACTTTCACAGATAGGCTCCATCATTAAATAGCCAGCAGAAGCTTTCCTTTTTAATATCAAGGTCTGCTTTGTATGAGTACAAGTCAAGGTGATGAGGATCAGAAACATTAAGATGGTATTCCTGATCATAAATGAGTTTATAGTAATAATAAAATTAGCAGAATATCACATCCTAAGCATCCAATAAATAAATGATTCAGGTGATAGTTGCAGCAAGGACCTAGGGAGAAGCTGCCCACTGTGGGCTACTGGAAAGCATCGTGATGGAAGGAATATGTGCATTAAGATCTGGCAGGACAGGAGCCCTCTGATAAGTTAGGGAAGGACTGTAGCAGGGAGCTGTGAGTAAACACTAGGGTAGGAATGTGTGTAGGACATTCAGAGGACAGAAGAGTTTGGAAAGTAGACAGGGGTTATATAAAGGAATGGCAACAGACATATTTGGTTACATGAGTGATAATAAAGTTGAATCAGTTTGTAGGCCCTCTAAATGCCAGGCTGATGTGAAAATAATAAATCTCTAGAAATGTTGAATCATCCTCAAAGTGATCTTTAATTATAAATTTAAATTTATAAATTTATTTATAAATTTAAATGTAAAATGCTCACTGTACAAGTTTCTTTGTTGTTTGAGATTTTGATTGACGTTCTGTTTTTTCTTAAAGAAACGTCTGATGAAACCATGGATTGTGAGACACTTGGGTGGCTGTTCAGTTCTTTTAGGACACTTCTGAAACTAAAGCTTTAAAAAAAAGTTACAAATACTTGTTAAATTTCTGTTTAAGGAATCAAATAGTTTTGACCTGTTCTCTCAGCAAAAGGTGTTCAAAATTTTGTCAACTGTGAGTAAATCAACACAAACTATTTAAAGAATGAATAAATCAGTAGCCATCACTACATAGTACTTTATTCAGGTTACAAACTACTTATAGCACTTACCTCATTACAGTGTGGCTTTTAGTTGAAAAGAGGATAGAAAGTCAGAAATCATAGAGCAATCAAGACAAGTGGAAATTCAGCAGCAGGCAAAGGAAAGAAGCTACATTAGATAAAAGAAATACCAAGATAAAAAAGCAAGGAATCCGAATAGATCATGGTATGTTAGCCAAAATCAAGCAGAAACCATAATAGAAAGGAATAGGAAAAACAATGCATACATATGGACAACTGAGTCACTTTGCTATACAGCAGAAATTAACACACAATGCAAGTCAGCTATACTTCAATAATCTTTTTTTAAATCAAGCAGTTTGTGTGGCTGAAGTGTTAGATTCATGAGAGGTGAGATCAGCAAGACAGATCTGGGGACTTCCCTGGTGGACCAGTGGTTAAGTCTCCATGTACATTCAATCCCTGGTAAGGGAAGGTCTACATGCTATGCAGTGCAGGCCCCAAAAAACAGATAATTTTGGAATCAGACTGTGAAGAGCTCAAACCACCTCTTGAACACGTGTGCAGATAAATTTTTGTATGATTTTCATTAAAAATTACAACAGTACTCCTATTAAAGAAGAGGATAAATTTATTGAAAATATGTCATAAATTTTGAACTGTCTAACAATTCAGTCTCTACTAGAACTTATAGAACCTAGGGACTCTTTATTCCCAATGGTTTCAAGAGCCTAGATATTAACTTATCACTCAGAATTTGTTGTTGTTCAGTCCCTAAGTTGTGTCCAACTCTTTGGGACACCATGGGCTGCAGCACACCAGGCTCTGAATAGACTGGATTAAGCTGCAATAACAAAGGATTCTAAAAGCTCAGTGTCTTAAACAAACGATGTTCCATATTCATCAAAAGTGAGCCCTAGGGACTTCCCTGGTGGGGCAGTGGAAAAGAACCTGCCTGCCAATGCAGGGGGCATGGGTTCAATCCCTCTTCCAGGAAGATTCCACATGCTGAGGAGCAACTAAGGCTGTGTGCCATGACTCTGGAAGCACATGCTCTGCAACGAGAGAAGCCACCACAGTAAGTATGCATGAGGCAAGGAAGAGTAGCCCCCACTTGCTGCAACTAGAGAAAGCCTGAACCAAGCAACGAAGACCCAGCAGAGCCAAAAATAAATAAATAACTTAAAAAAAAAAAAGAAAGAAAGTGAGCCCTAGAACTGCCCGGTGATATCTTCAGTTCATGACCCCAGCTGGTAGAACCTCCATGTGAAACAAGATGTAAGAGAGGAAAAAGATCGTGCTCAAGCACAGGCTGGTTTTTCTAGCTTCCGTCAAGAAGTGACACACGTCAGTTCTGCACGCCTTTCACTGGCCAAAGCAAGCTCCCCGGACAGCCCATCAAGGAGGCAGGGAAGGTTCCTATCGTCCTAGAGAGAGACAGGAAATACACGAGCTACCAGATGTCCAGTCTACATCACCAAACCACACCCAAAATCCATCTCAAAACTTGAGATTTCTTCAATACTTCGTTTCTATTTTGTATTTGAGTGGAGACGTCAAGGTGACGTCCCTACTGTGTTGATTTGCTAGAGAGACACTTCTGCTATAAGTAGAGGTGTATCTTTACAATTCACTTAAAGCTGTAAAAGAAACTCCTCTGCTTCTCCCACCCTTTGTCAATGTTCATAAAACAGCTGTGTGCCAGGGTGCTGTGCTCAGTGTTTTCAAGTGCATTGTCTCATTTAATTTGCAGAACTGGGCAGCATGTGTTAGATAAGAAGGCTCTGAAAGCTTAGGTGCCTGTCTGAGAACATATCACTAAGAAGTGTAATAAGGTTGTTTTTAAGAGACCCACAGTATCATTTATCTGATGTTCTCATGGACTTGTTAAAGAGATTTGAAAGTGAATATTTTACTTAATTTAAATAAAACATTCATTTTAAATTATTTATTTGACATACTGAAGTTTTGTTTCTCTAGGTAGTTACATGTCTGAGTTAAATTCATTAATGTTTATCTTATAACTAGTGCTTAGTTGCTCAGTCATGTCTGACTCTTTGTGACCCCATGGACTGGAGCCCACCAGGCTCCTCTGTCCATGGGGTTCTCCAGGCAAGAATACTGGAGTGGTTAGCTATTCCCTTCTCCAGACCTTCCTGACCCAGGGATCAAACTGGGTTTACTGCAGTGCAGGCAGATTCCTTACCGTTTGAGCCACCAGTCCATCTTATAACTAAGAAGTACTTAAAATGGGGATGCAGTTTTCCAAGGAAAATTTAATGGTTTGTAATTTTCTTTGAGCCATCTTTACAATGCTTTACTTTTTTCAACATGGTAATAGTGTTAAGTTTTAGTAAATCATCAGTTCTTTACAGTGTCCTACATTGCCCTTATAGTAAAGCCATAACTGTAAAGCTACTTTGATTACATTATTCTGAAGCATTTAGTAGCCCCTATGTTGCCATACTGATCTACTTTACATTCCTCATTGAGAGCCTCAATAAATGGCCTTCACCTTTTGGCCTAATATAGCTAGATTCTTCTTATGTTCCCCAAACTTTTCTCCTATGACTCAATGTCATGAGAGTCCTCCTCATGATTAATACAACTTCACTGTATCTTTACTGAACTGTCTTTCCATTGTCAAAGTACAACTTGGGGTCTTTCCAAGTGAAGCTTTTTTTTCATCATGCATTTTGTTTTTCCTGTACATATGTATATTGTTGCTGTTTAGTCACCAAGTCATGTCTGACTCTTTTGCGACCCCATAGACTGTAGCCCACCAGGCTCCTCTGTCCATGAGATTTCCCAGGCAAGAATACTGGAGTGGGTTGCCATTTCCTTCTCTAGGGGTCTTCCCCTCCCAGGAATTGAACCTGCATCTCCTGCATTGGCAGTTGGATTCTTTACCACTGAGCTACCAGGGAAGCCCACAGATATATGTTGGTGTGTGTATATATACATGCATACATATACAAGTTTGTCCTGCTATCTGAAAATAAAGAGTGCCTATGAAGTCTTCGGCAAACCAGAATGGGAGTAAAGAAGCAATTACCTTAGCACACATCTTGCTAACAGATGCACGAAATGAAATCAAGATAAAGCACAGTTGTTCACACAGTTCAAAGCTGTGGAGGCTGAATGCTGAGATGCTGAGTCTAGTTCCTGGGGAAGGAGCTTGGCGGTGCCACTCTTGCTGCACAGAGTGCATACTGCCTCTGTAATTTAACAGAAACTAAACACTGCAAACAAACACTCAATGCTATTTTCATTTTCTACTTTTTTCATAAAAATGAAAATCCTCTTCAGGGTTCTTTCAGTTAGAAAAAACAGGTGATAATGTATTACATCTTTTGTAAAAGCACAGTGAAGGTGAAGTCGCTCAGTCGTGTCTGACTCTTTGTGACCCCATGGACTGTAGCCTACCAGGCTCCTCTGTCCATGGGATTTTCCAGGCAATAGTTCTGGAGTGGATTGCCGTTTCCTTCTCCAGGGGATCTTCCCAACCCAGGGATCAAACCCTGGTCTCCCGCATTCTAGACAGACGCTTTACCATCTGAGCCACACAGTGGCCTCGAGCAAACTTTTGAACAGCAAGGGATACCTGTACTGTATATACATTCATGTATATATATTTGAATGGATGCTGTATTCCCCAGGAGTTTCAATTAGTTTTCAGTCACTCACTTTCCTACTTACTCATTTAGTTAAAAATATTAATTAAATATCTCTGATATCCCAGATACTGTCCTAGGCTCTGACAAGACTCTGACCTTACAGAGTTTTCTATTAGTGGCAGAGCTGAGGTTCCTGAGTCTTTTGTAACTCTCCATGGTGTCATTTATAGATGCTCTAGCTTAAGGGAGAATATTAATGTCCAGGGATAAAATAAT